>NC_085993.1:44029679-44329679 GCF_030014385.1 Trichomycterus rosablanca | reverse complement strand
AAAATACTGAATCAAACATCAGATAATGAGCAAATAAGTGTGTTTAGTGTTACTGAAAACCAAATACTGTATGGCTGCATTGATGTTGTAAGTGGCAAGCCAGTCACAGATATCAAAGATATGCAATTTAGAGTGTATTCACTGTATAATGGTCCTGAAAGCCTGACAAAGAAAAGAAAAAAGTCCCTGATATTAAGACTTTAGGGCAAATTAAGGGCAAATATGAAATAAGAGACACTGTGCAGCAGACAGGTTTTTAATAAAGCCGAATGTTCAGTTACTGTTTTACTCCGATCAGGGTCACAGCGGATTCAGAGCACATCCTGGAAACTCTGGGCACAACAACAACCAGTCAGCAGTCCATCAGAGGGCAAGATTGTGTTTTGCAGTACAGAAGCTCCGATTGTTTATGATAGGAAATGAATAAACAGAAATATGCAGTATAATGTGTTGTTTATAATTTTTTTAATTGTGCATCTTTTCTTTTTTATATTATTTCTAGTCCTATTATTAGGTAAAAACATTTTCTGCAGTAAAATGAATTTTGTACCTGTGATAGATCAGACATTACACACTTTTTAATTCAGTTTAACATTTTATATGATTCCTGTATTTAGGGCTGTACTGTTTTGCTCTCTTGCACTTTTAGGTACATTTTACATTTTCATTTACATTTTCAGCATTTAGCAGACGCTTTTATCCAAAGCGACTTACAGGTTTGACTGAACACAATTTTGGGTTAAGGGCCTTGCTCAGGAGCCCAACAGTGGCAACTTGGTGGTGGTGGGGCTTGAACCGGCAACCTTTTGATTACTAGTCCAGTACCTTAACCACTAAGCTATCACTGCCCCTGTAGCTGTAGCTGTAGCTGTAGCTGTAACTGTAGCAGTAGCTGTAGCAGTAGCAGTAACATGTCAAAAAAATCAAAAACCCATTCATTAAAGCTGTAATTGTACAGAATTTTACCTGCTTTAGTGCCTGTTTGACTTGTAATTATCTGTGTGTAATTAGTATGATGACTAAATGTTTGTTCTCCACCTCACTGACACACACACACACACACACACGTATTTACATTGATCAGCCATAACATTAAAACCACCTCCTTGTTTCTACTCTCACTGTCCATTTTATCAGCTCCACTGACCATATAGAAGCACTTTGTAGTTCTACAATTACTGACTGTAGTTCATCTGTTTCTCTGCATGCTTTGTTAACCCCCTTTCATGCTGTTCTTCAATGGTCAGGACTCTCCCAGGACCATCACAGAGTAGGTATTATTTAGGTGGTGGATCATTCTCAGCACTGCAGTGACACTGACATGGTGGTGGTGTGTTAGTGTGTGTTGTGCTGGTATGAGTGGATAAGACACAGCAGTGCTGATGGAGTTTTTAAACACCTCACTGTCACTGCTGGACTGAGAATAGTCCACCAACCAAAAATATCCAGCCAACAGCGCCCCATGGGCAACATTCTATGACCTCTGATGACGGTCTAGAAGATCTCAAACAGCAGCAACAGATGAGTGATTGTCTCTGACTTTACATCTACAAGGTGAACCAACTAGGTAGGAGTGTCTAATAGAGTGGAAAGTGAGTGGACACGGTATAAAACTGCAGCAGCTCTGCTGTGTCTGATCCACTCATACCAGCACAACACACACTAACACACCACCACCATGTCACCGCCTACACAGATTTCCTAAATCCTTTGCTGTGCACTCACTGTGTATTGTGATTACATGTACTCTAATATTTCATTGTCTTTTAGTTATTTATATATTTTAGTTAACGAAAATATTGTCGTGTTTTTACTTTCGCTATTGCGGCAGGTTACTGCTAGCATTAGCCACTTGCTACTGTCAAGGGTCAGGTCACCTAGCCGCTGTCCGGTGGGGATGCTACGGGTCTTTTGCTGTGCGGTGGTGGAGGTGTGGGAATAAACACACACGACAGGGTAGAGTCACTTTAACTGTTTAGTCAGGACTTCATTGAGCGTTACAACACTTTACACCGCCTAGCTCCAGCACTCGAACTTCAATGCTGGGACCATAAGCCTCATATACAAAACTAACTGCAGATTGCAGAACGTCCAAACGCACATGTATAAACCTGGTGCTGCATTCTGATTGGCTGATCTGAATGTCACTCACATACTAGCTCTAACATTCACATTGCTTAACTGAAACCACCAATCAGAATTACAGCAGCTTGTTAGAGTTTATCTGGCCAATCAACAGTCAGAAATATGAATAATGTGTCAATGATTTACAAAATCATTGGTTTGTAAGCTTCCCCATTCTTATTAACCAAAAGAACTAACAAAATACATAAAAAATAAATTAGCCAATCTGGGGCCCTCAATTACTCGGGGCCCCAGGTAAGCCTGTGCATTAAATCGCACCTGTGCATTAATATGCAGTGTTCCTTTTCTATTATTCAACTTGATGTATGTATGTTGACACATGCACCAATAGAAATTCCTTGTACAACTGTTACTTGGCGAATAATAAAGATTCTGATTCTGGAGGTTAAGTATTTCTTTTTTGCTTCCTTTCTCAATGTGGTTGCAGTAGCTGTTTGTAGTAGTATCAGAAACTGTTTGGCTAAAACATTGCAGGAAATTGCACATTTTTGACTAAGGAGTATTGTATTCTTTCTTTTAGTATGTGGCCTGGTACCTTTAAACATCTATATTGTAGGGGGCACCCAGGTTAGCTTACAAAGCACTGTTTATGGTGGCCACTTCTGTGGAGGATTCCTCATCAGTAAGGAATGGGTTATGACAGCAGACCACTGTTTCTCCAAGTAATGTTGCACATTTTTGTACATAACACTATACTTAAATTGCTCAAAAACAGATTTTATCTTTCTCACTTTTCTATAAAGAAATGCTCCTGGTCTGGTTGTTTACTTGGGGAAACAGACAATACAGGGCACTAATTCCTTTCAGGTCTCCAGAGGGGTTTCAAAAGTGTACCATCACCCCAACTACGTACTCTGGCTGCAGCCCAAACCATATACTACATGCCAAATAATGTCACTATAGAAATATACCATAGTGTGTTACTTTAATTAAATAACCATGCACCAGAAATTCAACATAATAAGTGAAAAAGTTCAACGGTGCCTATCTTCAGTTAAGACACTGTTATCATTTAGAAGAACAAAATATTCTTTTAAAACCATTAGATAGCATGCATCCTTGGCAAGTATGAGCAATAATGCTGAATGGTCTCCAAAAAAATGTGAATTAAGGCAAATATGAAATAAGAGGCATTGTTTAGCAGACAAGCAGACAAAAAGAAAAGTGATACTTTGTATTAATTCAATCATTTTCAGTAACTGTTTTACTCACAGGTCACAGTGGATTTAGAGCTTATCCTGAAAACTCTGGGCACAAGACAGATACTCACCAACAACAAGTCTTCAGTCCATCAAAGGGCAAGATGTAGTGCTGAATGTTTATTATTGGATAATGAATAAAAAGTAAATATATGGTATAATGGGTTGTTGATAATACTTAAAATGCAAATTTTTTTATATTATTCCTGTCTTATAATAAGAACAATTTTTACATTGTTCCGGTCTTAGGACTAAGTTAGGTAAAAACCTTTTCTGCAGAGAGCTCTGTACTTTACTGTTAATGTATTTAATGTTCTCAAGTTTTGCTTTCTTAAAGGTAGCATGTCAAAAAATAAAGTGTTATTGAGTCCAGGTGTTATTGGCAAGTCGGGCGTCTACATACTGACATAATTGGCATCCTGTCCGGAATGGATATTCTGTTTTAGGCAAATAATGCAAAAAGCTTCAGTATCTATTTCTTGGGTTACTTGCATATGTCTGATGGTAACTGGAGGCTTATATTGCAAATTTAGAGAGATATAATGTTGCCGTCAAGGCGACATCTTTTTCTGGGAGGTCCATGGTTATTTAAGCATGAGAATGCAGGGCAATATAGGCTTTAAATAGATCTGAAGAAGATAAGATTAGAAACATTGAAATGGGTCAAATTAGTTTACAATTAACATGTTCACAAAAAATTTGTTTACAATTTACATTCTAGTTACATAAATAGCCACAAATTCTTGAAAGGAGTCATTATTGTGAGGCATGAAACTGAGTTGCAGTGATTTTGACCCAGGAATCAGAGTCTGCATTAGAGGTCTGTCTGCCACGTCATACTTACTGAGCCCAGAAGACGGCATTCAGTGGCACACACTTAAGATGTACAGGACAATGAGCAGTGGAAAATTCCAGAATATAAGCATAAACTAGTTTAAACTGCTTAATACAAAAACATCCAAGCTGATTTGCTAAATTAAGCAAAACAATATAGCTACTTCAAGGTTGTGTGTGTGTGTGGACAGATAGGAAAGTCTGCACAAAGAGCAATTTTAGAGCTTAACAATTATTGTGAGACAAACCTTGCTTTAGGTAGAAAAGTTGATGGTCATCTAAATTTACTTAATTGGAGAGAAAGAGAAAATAAAAGAGTGTCAAGTGGAAGCAAGAGAAGAGAAAAATAGTGTTAAGTGCAGTTATGGTGAGACTAAAGTTTCTGGTTTTGATCCTGATCTTTTGTGTAAAAGGTAAGAGAACTATGAACTATAAATTTGGTGTAAGGAATTAATCTTATTTTACTGCATTTACAGAGACTGAAGGACAAGCTGCTTTAACAATGTTATTATGTACATTTTGCTGTAGAAAAGAGTATCAAGGAATTTAAATAAGAATTGTGTTTGTACCTAATATACACCAACATTAACAATGTACTTAAACATTAAACATGAATTAAACATTTACTTTTCATGCCAGCAAAATTTGAATTAAACAAAAGGAAATTGCAGTCAAATTATCTTTATGTGTCTTATTTACATTTTAGACTTAAAACTAAGACTCAAAATGTTTGTGTCTTACTGCAGTGATGAAGAGCCTTTGGTAAGCCCAAAGAAAAAAAAGCAGCCATTTAGTTAGTGACCAAAAGCTGAAAGGAACTGAGATGGTTAAACATAGTGACTCAACATATGTACTGTATATTGTTTATAGTTTGTTTTTGTTTGTTTATCAGGATTTTAACGTCATGTTTTACACTTTGGTTACATTCATGACAGGAACGGTAGTTACTCATTACACAAGGTTCATCAGTTCAAAAGGTTATATAGAACACAGTCATGGACAATTTAATATCTCCAATTCACCTCACTTGCATGTCTTTGGACTGTGGGAGGAAACCGGAGCACCCGGAGGAAACCCACACAGACACGGGGAGAACATGCAAACTGCACACAGAAAGGACCCGGACCGCCTCACCTGGGGATCGAACCCAGGATCTTCTTGCTGTGAGGTGACAGTGCTACTCACTTAGCCACCGTGCTGCCTATATTGTTTACAGTAGTGTGCTAGTTTATAGTTTCTTTAGGGATTTTGGGGGGGATTAATAGAGCAATCAAACATTGTACCTTTTAATTTACCTGAATATAATGTACATTTTAATTATAATCGACTTTTGTAACACTTTCTAATCTCCCTGTGTATCCTCTATTTTAGCTAAAAATCTTGCTGACATGACAGACATAATTGCATCTGCCACATTTATTAGTGAATGCTTTTTAATTGTTTTTTAATTTGGTGTTATTTTTTTTTTTTTCGCAGGATGCACCCGCATTTGGTTTTAAATATATATATATACAGTGTATCACAAAAGTGAGTACACCCCTCACATTTCTGCAAATATTTTATTATATCTTTTCATGGGACAACACTATAGACATAAAACTTGGATATAACTTAGAGTAGTCAGTGTACAACTTGTATAGCAGTGTAGATTTACTGTCTTCTGAAAATAACTCAACACACAGCCATTAATGTCTAAATAGCTGGCAACATAAGTGAGTACACCCCACAGTGAACATGTCCAAATTGTGCCCAAAGTGTCAATATTTTGTGTGACCACCATTATTATCCAGCACTGCCTTTACCCTCCTGGGCATGGAATTCACCAGAGCTGCACAGGTCGCTACTGGAATCCTCTTCCACTCCTCCATGATGACATCACGGAGCTGGTGGATGTTAGACACCTTGAACTCCTCCACCTTCCACTTGAGGATGCGCCACAGGTGCTCAATTGGGTTTAGTCCATCACCTTTACCTTCAGCTTCCTCAGCAAGGCAGTTGTCATCTTGGAGGTTGTGTTTGGGGTCATTATCCTGTTGGAAAACTGCCATGAGGCCAGTTTTCGAAGGGAGGGGATCATGCTCTGTTTCAGAATGTCACAGTACATGTTGGAATTCATGTTTCCCTCAATGAACTGCAGCTCCCCAGTGCCAGCAACACTCATGCAGCCCAAGACCATGATGCTACCACCACCATGCTTGACTGTAGGCAAGATACAGTTGTCTTGGTACTTCTCACCAGGGCGCCGCCACACATGCTGGACACCATCTGAGCCAAACAAGTTTATCTTGGTCTCGTCAGACCACAGGGCATTCCAGTAATCCATGTTCTTGGACTGCTTGTCTTCAGCAAACTGTTTGCGGGCTTTCTTGTGCGTCAGCTTCCTTCTGGGATGACGACCATGCAGACCGAGTTGATGCAGTGTGCGGCGTATGGTCTGAGCACTGACAGGCTGACCTCCCACGTCTTCAACCTCTGCAGCAATGCTGGCAGCACTCATGTGTCTATTTTTTAAAGCCAACCTCTGGATATGACGCCGAACACGTGGACTCAACTTCTTTGGTCGACCCTGGCGAAGCCTGTTCCGAGTGGAACCTGTCCTGGAAAACCGCTGTATGACCTTGGCCACCATGCTGTAGCTCAGTTTCAGGGTGTTAGCAATCTTCTTATAGCCCAGGCCATCTTTGTGGAGAGCAACAATTCTATTTCTCACATCCTCAGAGAGTTCTTTGCCATGAGGTGCCATGTTGAATATCCAGTGGCCAGTATGAGAGAATTGTACCCAAAACACCAAATTTAACAGCCCTGCTCCCCATTTACACCTGGGACCTTGACACATGACACCAGGGAGGAACAACGACACATTTGGGCACAATTTGGACATGTTCACTGTGGGGTGTACTCACTTATGTTGCCAGCTATTTAGACATTAATGGCTGTGTGTTGAGTTATTTTCAGAAGACAGTAAATCTACACTGCTATACAAGCTGTACACTGACTACTCTAAGTTATATCCAAGTTTCATTTCCATAGTGTTGTCCCATGAAAAGATATAATGAAATATTTGCAGAAATGTGAGGGGTGTACTCACTTTTGTGATACACTGTATATACTGTATATATATTTGTAGTGTAAATTATTGTAAATTGTAAAATAAAGGTAAAGTGTTAAATGAAAGTGCCAGTTAAGCAAAACACAAAACTGCAAATATTGGAGAAAGTTTGTCAGGTAAATGAAGTATTCTGTGAGATCGGGTAAAACAGAAGATGCTGTTACTGCTGCAGAGGGACTTTATGCATCTCACACCATGAAGCATTACAGTAGCTACAGATCAATGTACTGCATCTCTCAATAACACAGCTGCATGGTTATTAATGCATTTGTTGAATATGTAAACCCCTACTTTATACAGTGGGGTCAAAAAGTATTTAGTCAGCCACTAATTGTGCAGGTTCTCCTACTTAGAAAGATGAGAGAGGTCTGTAATTTTCATCATAGGTACACTTCAACTATGAGAGACAAAATGAGAAAAAAAAATCCAGGAAATCACATTGTAGGATTTTTAAAGAATTTTTTTGTAAATTATGGTGGAAAATAAGTATTTGGTCAATAACAAAAGTTAAACTCAATACTTTGTAACATAACCTTTGTTGGCAATGACAGAGGTGAAACGTTTCCTGTAAGTCTTCACCAGGTTTGCACACACTGTAGCTGGTATTTTGGCCCATTCCTCCATGCAGATCTCCTCTAGAGCAGTGATGTTTTGGGGCTGTTGCTGGGCAACACGGACTCCACAAATTTTCTATGGGGTTGAGGTCTGGAGACTGGCTAGGCCACTGTTTGAGGCTGTGGACAGGTGTCTTTTATACAGATAACGAGGTCAAACAGGTGCCATTAATACAGGTAACATGTGGAGGACAGAAGAGCTTCTTAAAGAAGAAGTTACAGGTCTGTGAGAGCCAGAAATCTTGCTTGTTTGTTATTGACCAAATACTTATTTTCCACCATAATTTACGAATAAATTCTTTAAAAATCCTACAATGTGATTTCCTGGATTTTTTTTTCTCATTTTGTCTCTCATAGTTGAAGTGTACCTATGATGAAAATTACAGACCTCTCTCATCTTTCTAAGTAGGAGAACTTGCACAATCAGTGGCTGACTAAATACTTTTTGACCCCACTGTACACATTTCCATGGTGCCACCAATTACATTTTACAATCCACCCCCCCCCCCCCCCCCTCCTTTCCTGGCAAAACCAAAAAATTTCCCCTTATTATCACCAATGTATTGCCAGTGTATTACATTTTGCAAGCATGTAAACTATATTTCATTATTTGAATTATGTTTGGTAATTCTTATTCATATTTTTCAACTGTATTTAAGATTGTTTGGTTTTATTATTTTATAAATTTTAAATTACTTTAAATCTTTTCCCATTTTGTTATTGCAGGATCTCTTGTCACAGCTGGATGGTAAGTACTTCTCCTGCTTCATCTTTCAATGTGGTTGCAGTAGCTGTTTATATCAGTATCTTTGGCTAAAACATTGCAGAAATTGCACATTTGTGAGATAATTTCTTTCTTTCTTTCAGTATGTGGCTGAGCACCTTTAAACACCCGCATTGTGGGTGGCACTAATGCCACTGCAGGGTCATGGCCATGGCAGGTTAGCTTACAAAGAACTGTTTATGGTGGCCACTTCTGTGGAGGATCCCTCATCACCAAGCAATGGGTTATGACAGCAGCCCACTGTGACTCCAGGTAATGTTGCACTTTTTTTGTACATAACACTATACTGAAATCACCCTGAGATGTCACTGAGCTGATTTTATCTTTCTCCTTTTCTTCTAAAGAAATGTTCCTGGTCTGGTTGTTTACTTGGGGAAACAGACATTGCAGGGCACAAATTCTTTTCAGGTCTCCAGAGGGGTTTCTAAGGTGTATCGCCACCCTGACTACAACAAATTTACCAATGACAACGACATTGTCCTGCTGCGTTTAAGCTCCCCTGTTACCTTCACAGACTACAAGACCTGTGTGCCTGCCTACTCAGGACAGCAGTTTCCCTGGTGGCACCATGTGCTGGATCACAGGCTGGGGAAACATTCAATCTGGGGGTAAAACGCATACAGTGCATTCACTATAAAACACGTTTGCTGGTTTAACATTATGTCCATTAAAATAATATGCATTAAAAGTGTGTGTGTGTGTTTGTAGTGTATCTACCCTCTCCCGGGGTGCTGCAGGAGGCAGAAGTGCCTGTTGTAGATAGAACTTTGTGTAATAGTCTCCTGGGATCTGGATCAGTTACCCCAAACATGATCTGTGCTGGCTATCTGCAAGGAGGCAATGACACCTGCCTGGTACACACACAGACTCACAAATGCAAAATGCAGTCTGTAGGCTTGTCTTCGAATCAGTAAAACTCATCTTAGTGATTAAATTCATAACAACTTCAGATGACACATTCAGAATATAATTTGATCAGCTATTTAAACAAACAGTCAAAAAGTTTCCTGTTCTCATCAGGGTGACTCTGGAGGTCCAATGGTGAGCAAGCAGAATTCAGTCTGGATTCAGGCTGGTATCACTAGCTGGGGTATAGGCTGTGCTGAGCCCGACCTACCCGGAGTGTATACACTGGTGTCCCAGTACCAGAGCTGGATAACTGATGTCATTAAACGTGACCAGCCTGGCTTTGTCAAATATACACCAACCTAAAGAAAAGGTAAGAAATTTACACCTACATGTTAAAGTGCATGTTAGTTCGTACCTCTGGAAACATCTCCCAACCCCACTTTATTGGTTTTTAAACAATATTCAGATATAGAAGTTTAAGTGTATCCTTGGTTTTGCTACTTTAGAAGTGTCAGATAATAGCAGATAATCACTGTAATCAAAACAGTGTGTTTATTGTTACTGAAAACCAAATACTGCATGGCTGGGTGGATGTGACCTGCTCTAAAGGCAAGCAGAAACTGAGACTCTAGCTCATCACAAACTGTACTGAATAATAGAAACATACCATAGTGTGTTACTTATTTGAATAACTATTGATAAGATAATACAGAAAAACAAACTATTTAGCCTGTATAAAACTGCATATTATAAAGACTCAAAATTTTTTTACTTGACTCGTAACCATCTGGCTTTGCGCCACTAAAACTATAAAAGCCGATTTATTAGATTTATAGAGGCGATTGGAGAAATCCAGGCTACGTGTACCATAGGAAGATGATAGAGATATGGTTTAGTGCAAATATGAAATAGGAGGCATTGTGTAAAAGACAAGTTTAAAAAAGCAAAGTGTTTCTTTGTGATAATTACATGATGTTCAGTAACTGTTTTTTCTCTGATCAGGGTCACAGTGGATTCTGAGCACACCCTGAAAACTCTGGGCACAACAACAACAAGTCAGCAGTCCTTGGAAGAGCAAGATTGTTTAGTACTGACACTCTTAATCTGTATGATTGCAAATGAATAAAAAGCAGATACAGTCTAATGGTTTGTTAAATTTTTCAAATGTGCATGAATTTCTTTTTGTTATTGCTGTCTTATTTTTATTTGGCCCTCCACGACATGAACTCAACCCCCACCGCACTCATTGGCTGCACTAACCAGGTCGTCATTATTATATTACAATATTGTAGTGGCGTTATGTGAGTGACATTCAGCTCAGCCAATCAAAATGCAGCACCCGGTTTATACATATGCATTCAGACATTCTGCAGTTAGTTTTATATATGACTCTCTAGTAGGAAGTGGCTAATGCTAGCGGTAAAGTGTGGCGATAATGAAAGTAAAAACACGACAATAATTTTGTTAAGTAAAATATTAAAATAACTAAAAGACAATATCAGAATACATGTAATCAAAACATACAGTAAATGCACAGCAAGGGATTGTGGGAGTGTATATATGTATCTATATCTAGAGCCAGCTCTACCTGCAGGACATGCTCGACCCTCAGCCTACTGAAACACAGGTGTTGTTCATGATGCTGATTCCGGACGCCTCTCTAGGGTCCTCGCAGCTGATTCCAGACGTCTCTCCAGGGGCCTTGCTGCAGATTCCGGGCACCTCTTAGGGTCCTCGCAGCTGATTCCAGACATCTCTCCAGGGGCCTTGCCGCTGATTCCGGACGCCTCTTAGGGTCCTCGCAGCTGATTCCGGACGCCTCTTTTCAAGGGTCCTTGCAGCTGATTCTGGACATCTCTCAAGGGTTCTCGCGGCTGATTCCGGTTACCTCTCCAGGGTCCTTGCAGCTGATTCCGGATACCTCTCCAGGGTCCTTGCAGCTGATTCCAGACGTCTCTCCAGGGGCCTTGCAGCTGGCTTCTGGTCTCTCGTCGGCACCCCCCGATGGCGCTTGTGGTCTCTTGTCTGCGCCCCCCCGACGGCGCTTCTGAACTCTTGTTGGCACCCCTAGAAGGTGCTTCCGGTTCCTCGTCAGCGCCCCCGATGGCGCTTCTGAACTCTCGTTGGCGCCCTCCAACTGCGCTTCTGAACTCTCATTGGCACCCCCGACGGCGCCTCTGGTCTCTCGTCTGCGCCCCTCGGCGGCGCTTCTGAACTCTTGTTGGCGACCCCCGATGGCGCTTCTGGTCTATCGTCGGCACCCCCCGACGGCGCTTTTGGTCTCTTGTTGGTGCTCCCAACAGCGCTTTTGGTCCCTCATTGGCGCCCCCAACGGCGCTTTTGGTCTCTCATTGGCGCCCCCCAACGGCGCTTTTGGTCTCTCATCGGCACCCTCCTGTGGCAAGTAGTGAGTAGTGCCTTCAGGAGATGAGCTCCTGTGTGCCACGCCCCCCTCTCCGTGTGCACACTCTGTCTCCTGCCACGCCTGAGCCAACGCCCCTTTTCTGATTGGTTCCCTGCTCCAGCTGTCCCTCATTTCAGGTATAAGAGGTGAGCTAGGGGAAACCTCAGGTGGAGGTTATTTGCTTTACCTTGCTTTGCGACTCTCTGGGTTTGGTTGGATGTTAGCCTTGTAAGCCTTGTAAGCCTTGTTAGCCTTGTAGACTTGTTAGTAGTGATGGCATAAGTAGGGCTTTTGAGAGATCGAAGCAAATGAAACAAATGATTCGGAAATAGATTCAAGCTTCTGAAATGTTGTGAAATCATCGCATCACAGTGACATCTAGTGTCCAATCAGTGGTCTAACAGTAACATCTGTCTTATATATCACTGAAAGAAGTGTGTTTTAATAGTGGTATTAAACATCATTCCATCATACAATGAGTGTCCTTGACATTGACCATTATTTATTATACAATTAAAATGAGAAGTGCTTGTGCAACCAGACTATACACCGCATTCCAAATTATTATGCAAATGATATTTTTCTCAGATTTTTCTAAATGGTCGATGCAAATGACAAGTCAGTATAATTTAAGTCATCAACCATTAGAGTATAAATCGAATTTTATTGAACAAACCTCCCAATGATAACATTATATTCTTCAAAAAAAAAAAAAACTCAAAATGTACTGTTCCAAATTATTATGCACAACAGAGTTTTAAAACATTTTATAGGTTGTAAAGAACTGAAAATGGTAATTTGTTAAATTTGCAGCATTAAGAGGTCACATGCACTGAAATAAAAAACATCTTAACAGACCAAGTTACATGTTAAAGGACCGCTTCTTTCATATCTCCTTCACAATTCTTGCATACATTGAACTTGTGTGTTTCTGGAGAGTTTCTGCTTGAATTTCTTTGCAGGATGTCAGAATAGCCTCCCATACTCCAAAGGTTCTCAATAGGGTTGAGGTCAGGGGAGGATGGTGGACACACCATGAGTTTCTCTCCTTTTATGCCCATAGCAGCCAATGACACAGAGGTATTCTTTGCAGCATGAGATGGTGCATTGTCATGCATGAAGATGATTTTGCTCCGGAAGGCACGGTTCTTCTTTTTGTACCATGGAAGAAAGTGGTCAGTCAGAAACTCTATATACTTTGCCGAGGTCATTTTCACACCTTCAGGGACCCTAAAGGGGCCTACCAGCTCTCTCCCCATGATTCTGGCCCAAAACATGACTCCACCTCCTCGCAGCCTTGTTGGGACATGGTGGCCATCCACCAACCATCCACTACTCCATCCATCTGGACCCACCCAGGGTTGCACAGCACTCATCAGTAAACAAGACTGTTTGAAAATTAGTCTTCATGTATGTCTGGTCCCATTCCAACCATTTCTGCTTGTGAGCACTGGTTAGGGGTGGCTGAATAGTAGGTTTATGCACAACTGCAAGCCTTGTTAGCCCTGTTTAGTCTTGTTTAGTTATTTTTATCCTTATTTAGCTGTGTTTCTCTTTGGTTTGTCTACTTTTATTATTAAATAATATTAGTTTTGTTACATCTCTGCATGTATGTCTGGCCCTTTTGTTTTGTCCTAGCCTTCGCGTGACAAATTTGTTAGGGGGGCCCAACATTTGTTTTTGCACTGGGGCCCATGAGCTCCTAGTTACGCCGCTGGTTACTCGGCTACATTTCTTTCTTTTACATATTGTATATTTTAATCTCAATGAACACATATCATATAGTGTGTATTTAATGCTCTCCAGTTTACCTCTCTTGCTTTTTAAGGTAGCAGTAAAAACATATAAACAAATTAAAAACCCATTTATTTAAGATGTAGCTTTCATGATTTTCCAGCTTTATTGTCTCATGTTCAAGTTGCCATTATCAGCCAAATATTAACAATGCTACTTTACCATATCACAGAAATGTTTTTCTCCACCTCCACCTTCCTTAATCAAAATTCAAATCAAAAGAAGGCTGCACAGCAGGGCAGTAAATCAAAAAAGTATGTACGTCTTAGCTAAAATAGAAAACGGTGAGAAGTTGAAAATAGATCTTCTTGTAACATGATACTCTAATCAGAAATCAAAAGGGAATGGAAGGACAAAATTGTTACCAGACATAGATCAGAGTGCAGAAAAGGAAAAAACAAAAAAGAGCAAGTACAAGTCAAAAGTCTGTCATTTTGGTGTTGTGTTACTAATAAAAGATAATAAGAATATTATACTATTATTACTAATATAATGAAAATAACAATAATACTAATAATAATACCACTGGAACTAAATGCTTCAAAAAATATAAATTCTTAAGTTGACAGTGTTGAGGTGTGAGTTGATTTCCAATTCGGCCAGTGTGTCAGAACTAAAACACATTCATGCTTGTAGTACAAACCATTATGTACCCATGGGTGTGAAAGACACCCTGTTTTAAAAATTAAACTAGAAATACTTTTTCTTTTTTACTTTAAAGTACTTTTAGTAGTGTGTACTTTTATTCTTCTACTTGAGTAAAATATACAAGCCATACTTCAACTTTTACTTAAATATTTTAATTAGCTTTGCGGTAGTTTTACTGAAGTAAAGAAATTGCATATTTCTAACACCTCTGATTATGCTAGACGACCACTCCTGAGATCCATGTTTTTACCTGCCTTCAGACTTTTGTTAAATTGTGTTATTTAGGGAGGCTTTTTGTGTTAAAGCAGTTTTATTTCCACACAAAGTTGATAAAACTGAATATGCAAAACGTTTAATATTTAAATAGTCACAGGCCAAAGACAAAAATAGTCAAAAGGCAGTCATAAGGCAGGGCCATACACAAAAAGGCACAGAATATTTTTAAAGAACCATGGTTTGAAGTTCTTGACAGATTTAATTCTGATGATTTGAAATTGGTAAAACATAAGGAAGGAAACCTCTGATTTTCATGTGGTGAAACTACAAAGTTGGACATCAAAAGTAAAAAACGTTTTATATATAAAATTTACTGAACATTATCTAATTGTGTTGTATTTATAAACGCTAAGTATAATGATATAGTATACTTTAATATTCTCAGTGGCCCATAGGCCTATAAGGTCTCAGGTTTGTATAAATAACTATATATGACTAAAATGGGGAGGGAATGGGAAAAATTATTTAAAACTTGATTTAGCTTTACTGTATTTTAAATACACTGAAAATGTCTTACAGCTCTGTGCAAACTTATTTGCCCCTTCTTTTTGCATTTGACATATGCTTCAAATCATCAAACTACTTTTAATATTAGACAAAGATAACCCAAGTAAACACAAAATGCTTCTCTTAAATGATTACTTCATTGAGGTGTTTAGCCTTACCTGACCCTATTTGGAAAAATCAATTGTCCTCTTAGTTAATTAAGTACTTGTTAACCTAATTCAGTTGACAAATGGGTTCCGTAGCTACACATATGATTACTGCCAGACCTGTTTAATCTAAAGATCACTTAATTGGAACCTGTCTGGCCATATGCAGAAAACTAGAAAATTTTTAAAAAACAGCATATTATGTTGAGTTCTAAAGAAATTCAAATACAAATGTGTAACATTTTTAAGTCATTAAAATCTCCCAGGCGGAAAAGGGTTACAAAAGCATTGCTAAGGCTCTGGGACTCTATGGAACTAAAGTGAGAGTCATTATCCACCAGTGGAGAAAACTTCTAACAGAAATGACACAAGTGGTGAAATGTTTGGCGGGCCCACCAAAATTTCACCGGGAACATTTACACAACTCATCCAGGATGTCACAAAAGAACAGATGAACATCTTGTTCATTAGCCTCACTCGCATCAATCAATGTCTTTGTACCTGATCACACAATAACAAAATCACTGAAATGGCATAAATGTGAGAGTTGCAAGGCGCAAACCACAGCTGACCAACAAGAACACAAAGTGTTGTCTTACATTTGGCAAAAAAAAATCGAGATGACCCAAAGACTTGTGGAGTAATATTCTATGGAACTTTTTTTCTTATTACATGTGGTGTAACATTAACACCGGATTCCACCATAAGAACATCATACCAACAGTCTAACATGGTGGTGGTAGTGTGATGGTTTGGTGCTGCTTTGCTTCCATATGACCTGCACGACTTACACTGATCAGCTATAACATTAAAACCACCTCCCTGTTTCTACACTCACTGTCCATTTTATCAGCTCCACTTATCATATAGAAGCACTTTGTAGTTCTACAATTACTGACTGTAGTCCATCTGTTTCTCTACATACTTTTTTAGCCTGCTTTCACCCTGTTCTTCAATGGTCAGGACCACCACAGAGTAGGTATTATTTAGGTGGTGGATCATTCTCAGCACTGCAGTGACACTGACATGGTGGTGGTGTGTTAGTGTGTGTTGTGCTGGTATGAGTGGATCAGACACAGCAGCACTGCTGGAGATTTTAAATACTGTGTCCACTCACTGTCCACTCTATTAGACACTTCTACGTAGTTGGTCCACCTTATAGATGTGAAGTCAGAGACGATCGCTCAGCTATTGCTGCTGTTTGAGTTGGTCATCTTGTAGACCTTCATCAGTGGTCACAGGACGCTGCCCACGGGGCGCTGTTGGCTGGATATTTTTGGTTGGTGGACTATTCTCAGTCCAGCAGTGACAGTGAGGTGTTTAAAAACTCCAGCAGTGCTGCTGTGTCTTATCCATTCAAACCAGCACAACACACACTAACACACCACCACCATGTCAGTGTCACTGCAGTGCTGAGAATGATCCACCACCCAAATAATACCTACTCTGTGGGGGTCCTGACCATTGAAGAACAGCATGAAAGAGGGCTAACACAGCTTTACGGATTGCATTCAGTGATTGAACTACCAAGTTTTTCTATATGGTAAGTGGAGCTGATAAAATGGACAGTGAGTGTAGAAACAAGGAGGTGGTTTTAATGTTATGGCTGATCAGTGTACATATAAACAGTATTATGTTTGAAGTCTTCAAATGTAATTTTAGAACAATTAAATACACTTGTTTCAATTAAGCAGTCTATGTTTATTTATTATTATTTATTAAGTGGCTGTGAGTACACTTAGGTAGACTGTAGCATAATAACGTTTAGTTACCGAAGTCAGCTAGTTTTCCTGGAGGCTTACAGTAATAATTACATTCATTAACAATAAAGAGGTTTGTGTCAGGAATGGCATCCGGCATATAAACTGTGCCAAATTAGATATGCAGACCAGAATGATCCGCTGTGACAAGCCCTAAAAAAAACGGGAGCAGCCAAAAGACAAAAAAAAACATTTTTTATTGTTTCTTTTTCACTTCCTAACCTTTTTGTTTGTTTAATAGATAATTGGTAGATGCATTTAAAAAGAAAACTAAGCAATTAACATTACAGTAACACCCCATAACCAGAAATTCTGGAAATGCATAATTACTGTGAAACAAACCTTGCTGAAGGTATGTCTTAATTTACTTAATTGGAGAGAAAGCGTATATAAGAGAGTGTCAAGTGGAATCAGAAAACTGAGTGTTGAGTGCAGTTATGTTGAGTTCAAAGTTTTTGGTCCTGATCCTGATCCTGTGTGTAAAAGGTAAGACTATAATATCTTATCTTTAATAGCACTGAATCTTATTTTACTGCATGAACGAGAAGTTGCTTTAAAATGTAATTTTGTAAATGTGTAAACACCAGCATTTAAAGTGTAAATTAAACAGTTACTTTTATTGTTTTTATGACAGCAAAATTCTCTTCATGTATCTGCATATTTACTTTTTATCTTATTTAACCAATACTCAAAATGTTTGTGTGTTTCTGCAGTAACAAAGAGCCTTTGGTAGCTCCAAATAAAAGAAATAGCTATTTAATCAGAGACCAAAAGCTGAGAGGAATGTAGATGTTTAAACATGGTTCTTCAAAGTATACATTGTTTATAGTATACATTGTTTATAGACTGTATAGTGCTAGTCTGTAGTCCATTTTCCAGGCCTCACCTCTCTTTACAGTCTGGAGTTTGCCAATGTTTTGGAGCTTTCCAAGTCTTTATTGGTTTCTTCATCTGTTTGTTTTTTTTTTTTAATGGGGTTTTAACGTCATGTTTTACACTTTGGTTACATTAATGACTGACACGGTAGTTACTCATTACACATTAGATTCTTTCATTCACAAGGTTATATCGAACACAGTCATGGACAATTTTGTATCTCCAATTCACCTCACTTGCATGTCTTTGGACTCCGGTGAGCTCATGGAAGAAACCCACACAGACAGGTGCCAGTGCTACCCACTATGGCACCCGGTTTCTTCATCTAAGTCTATATGGCTGTGAGTTTAATGACCTGGGATGAACTTGGACCCTGTTCAGAGTTTCTGCTTCGCACCATTAGCATGATGTTAAAAGCCCATTTTACAATAATCTAATAAACAACCTATTTTAATACTTTATACATTATCACACATTTGTTACCAATGTACTTCATTTTGCAAGCATGTAAAGTATATTTATTTCTTAAGTATATTTGTTAACTCTTAAGTTATTTTGAGATTGTTTGGTTCTGGAATTTCATAAATGTGAAATTGCTTTAAATCGTATTCAATGTTCCCTTTTTGTTATTGCAGGATCTCTGTCACAGCTGGATGGTAAGTACTTCTCCTGCTTTATCTCCCAATGTGGTTGCAGTAGTTGTTTATATCAGTATTAAAAGCTGTTTGGCTAAAACATGAAAAGAAATTGAATGTTTGTAATCATGAATAAAGATTATTTTTTTCTTTCTTTCAGTATGTGGCCGAGCACCTTTAAACACCCGCATTGTGGGTGGCACCGATGCCACTGCAGGGTCATGGCCATGGCAGGTTAGCTTACAAAGCACTGTTTATGGTGGCCACTTCTGTGGAGGATCCCTCATCAATAAGGAATGGGTTATGACAGCAGCCCACTGTGTCTCAAAGTAATGTTGTACATTTTTGTATTTTACCCTATACTGAAATCATTTAAAGACGTCACTGAACTGATTTTATCTTTCTCCTTTTCTTCCAAAGAAATGTTCCTGGCCTGGTTGTTTACTTGGGGAAACAGACATTGCAGGGCACAAATTCTTTTCAGGTCTCCAGAGGGGTTTCTAAGGTGTATCGCCACCCCAACTACAACAGATTTACCAATGACAACGACATTGTCCTGCTGCGTTTAAGCTCCCCTGTTACCTTCACAGACTACATAAGACCTGTGTGCCTGCCTACTCAGGACAGCAGTTTCCCAGGTGGCACCATGTGCTGGATCACAGGCTGGGGAAACATTCAATCTGGGGGTAAAATGCATACAACATAGGCTGGTTTAACACATCTATATGTCCAACACTTACGCAAATGTAATAAAATACATATTTTGTTTGTAGTGTATCTTCCCTCTCCCGGGGTGCTGCAGGAGGCAGAAGTGCCTGTTGTAGATGAAACTTTGTGTAATAGTCTCCTGGGATCTGGATCAATTACCCCAAACATGATCTGTGCTGCCTATCTCCAAGGAGGCACAGACACCTGCCAGGTACACACAGACTCACAAATGCAAAATGCACTGTGGTCTTGTCTCTGCCTCATCTTAGTGATTAACATGACACATGCCGAATATAATTTGATTAGCCATTTAAACAATTAGATCTCCAGTTCTCAAAGAGTTCCTGTCTCTCTCGTCAGGGTGACTCTGGAGGTCCAATGGTGAGCAAGCAGAATTCAGTCTGGATTCAGGCTGGTATCACTAGCTGGGGTATAGGCTGTGCTGAGCCCAACCTACCCGGGGTGTATACTCTGGTGTCCCAGTACCAGAGCTGGATAACCACTGTCATTAAACGTGACCAGCCTGGCTTTGTCAAATATACACCAACCTAATGAAAAGGTAAGAAATTTACATCTACATGTTAAAGTGCATTTTAGGCCATGCCTCTGGAACTCTCTCCCAACCCCACTACATTGGTTTTTAAATATTATTCAGATATAGAAGAGCAGTTTTAGGTGTTTCCTTGGTTATGTTACCTTTTCCAACAGAGCTTTGCTCTGCCTGGGGCTTGCCTTTTCAATGTACTAATGTGGATTGCAGAAAATACTGAATTAAACAGCAAATAATCACCAAAAAGAGAGTGTTTGTAGTGTTACTGAAAACCAAATACTGTATGGCTGGGTGAATGTTGCCTGTTTTACTGACCAAGTGGCAAACCAGTCTGCATCCAGTGAATCAGGTAATGATAAACTGCTAAAGATATGCAATCAAGACTGCATACCAAACCATATACTACATGCCAAATAAAGTCACTGTAGAAATATACCATTAGTGTATTATTCACATGTGTGTACATGGTATATATTAAGTTATATAACAAATGCAGATTTTAATATAATGTCAATAATATAATATGGACAGTGTTCCAGCACAGCCAAAAAGGTTAAGTGAATGGAAATCTCATTAAGCATCTTCTTTTCAGTATGGCACTTTATACAGCTGGCAAAGAATTAGACTACTTCTGTGGCAGTGGAGCAGGTCTTATTTGGTGGTTATTTTGTTTTACCACCACTTTATGCTGGTTATGGTAGGACCAGCATCCCCGATATCACTTGCCATTCATGTATGTATGTTAGATGCCCGACCAGCCGATAGCACTGCTGGGGATTCAAACCCTGGATCCCAGTGATAATGAGCTAGCACAGTGTACCACTGCACCTACCATGACTGTTATTAACATTTTAATTGTATGTGTATTTGTGTGTAAGTTAATTGATATACTCATTCTCCTACCTATAAATGTGTAACAATATACAGTATAACACAATAGTATTCAAGGAACATGATATAACAGTATTTTGAATAACTATAATTATTTCATATTGATTATTTTCACAGACTGCGACACCAGGCAGGAACACACCAACAGTTCAAAATGCAATGACTGGAAATGAACAAAGAAATGGCATAATGGGTTACTTACAGTTATCATTATTTACAATGTGCATTATTTTCCTTTTTATTTCTGTCTTAAATCTGTCACACATTTTCTGCAGTAAAATGAATTCTGATCAAGTAATCCACGGCCACTTTTCTCTTTTTTAATAGTCTAGATTTTAGTACAAATTAAAACACTCCAACTTAACCTTAATAGCTGGGCCACCACTGCCTTATATATAACCTTATATATTATATACTACCTCTCTCTCTCTCTCTCTCGAGAAAGCCTGGTATCCTGTCCTGTCTTACCCAAATATTTTTATATAGGCTCTAGATAAGTAGAATCCAGTTATTGAAGATGAAGATGAACATATGAACGAATCAAAAAATTAAGATAATGCCAAGTTTGCAGTTAAAACACCAAAGCAACCAGTAATAGAAGTCAACCAGTAGATGGCGGTACGATATTTACTGTCCTCAGCTGGGCAACCGTGCACTGTAAAAAATGAGGTGTTGAAATTACTTAAAAAAATTAAGGCAAGTGTTTGCATGGATCTTTTTAAGTTGAATTAACTTTCTGTTCTATTAAGTAAATGGAACCTATCTAAGCCACTTAAAATATACTTAAATAAATTATCACAGTATAACTAAAATCACTACGTTGAGTCAACTTAAATATTTTGAGTTGATTTTTAAGTAGAATCTACTCAGGTTTTGTATTAAATACAACTAAATAAAGTCAAAATGAAGGACTACAAATTCAAGTTGTACCAACTCATTTTTTTAAGTACTCCCAACATAGAAAGATCCATGCAAACTATTGCCTTAATTTTTTTGCTTTTGTATTACTTAAAATACAAGCACACTTAACTACCACTCAAATAAATCAATTTCCAGACATCAAATACAATATCTGCATTTATTAAAAGTGCAAACAATTAACAAGCAGCAAAAGGGCTTGCACACACACACTATATATATATATATATATATATATATATACAGTGTATCACAAAAGTGAGTACACCCCTCACATTTCTGCAAATATTTTATTATATCTTTTCATGGGACAACACTATAGACATGAAACTTGGATATAACTTAGAGTAGTCAGTGTACAACTTGTATAGCAGTGTAGATTTACTGTCTTCTGAAAATAACTCAACACACAGCCATTAATGTCTAAATGGCTGGCAACATAAGTGAGTACACCCCACAGTGAACATGTCCAAATTGTGCCCAAAGTGTCAATATTTTGTGTGACCACCATTATTATCCAGCACTGCCTTAACCCTCCTGGGCATGGAATTCACCAGAGCTGCACAGGTTGCTACTGGAATCCTCTTCCACTCCTCCATGATGACATCACGGAGCTGGTGGATGTTAGACACCTTGAACTCCTCCACCTTCCACTTGAGGATGCGCCACAGGTGCTCAATTGGGTTTAGTCCATCACCTTTACCTTCAGCTTCCTCAGCAAGGCAGTTGTCATCTTGGAGGTTGTGTTTGGGGTCGTTATCCTGTTGGAAAACTGCCATGAGGCCCAGTTTTCGAAGGTAGGGGATCATGCTCTGTTTCAGAATGTCACAGTACATGTTGGAATTCATGTTTCCCTCAATGAACCGCAGCTCCCCAGTGCCAGCAACACTCATGCAGCCCAAGACCATGATGCTACCACCACCATGCTTGACTGTAGGCAAGATACAGTTGTCTTGGTACTTCTCACCAGGGCGCCGCCACACATGCTGGACACCATCTGAGCCAAACAAGTTTATCTTGGTCTCGTCAGACCACAGGGCATTCCAGTAATCCATGTTCTTGGACTGCTTGTCTTCAGCAAACTGTTTGCGGGCTTTCTTGTGCGTCAGCTTCCTTCTGGGATGACGACCATGCAGACCGAGTTGATGCAGTGTGCGGCGTATGGTCTGAGCACTGACAGGCTGACCTCCCATGTCTTCAACCTCTGCAGCAATGCTGGCAGCACTTATGTGTCTATTTTTTAAAGCCAACCTCTGGATATGACGCCGAACACGTGGACTCGACTTCTTTGGTCGACCCTGGCGAAGCCTGTTCCGAGTGGAACCTGTCCTGGAAAACCGCAGTGTGACCTTGGCCACCATGCTGTAGCTCAGTTTCAGGGTGTTAGCAATCTTCTTATAGCCCAGGCCATCTTTGTGGAGAGCAACAATTCTATTTCTCACATCCTCAGAGAGTTCTTTGCCATGAGGTGCCATGTTGAATATCCAGTGGCCAGTATGAGAGAATTGTACCCAAAACACCAAATTTAACAGCCCTGCTCCCCATTTACACCTGGGACCTTGACACACGACACCAGGGAGGGACAACGACACATTTGGGCACAATTTGGACATGTTCACTGTGGGGTGTACTCACTTATGTTGCCAGCCATTTAGACATTAATGGCTGTGTGTTGAGTTATTTTCAAAAGACAGTAAATCTACACTGCTATACAAGTTGTACACTGACTACTCTAAGTTATATCCAAGTTTCATGTCTATAGTGTTGTCCCATGAAAAGATATAATGAAATATTTGCAGAAATGTGAGGGGTGTACTCACTTTTGTGATACACTGTATATATATATATATATATATATATATATATATATATATATATATATATATATATATACAGTATATATATATATAACCACCATATATATTTCAACACCATCAGGCTTAATTAATCTGAATCTATTATGCTGAATATTATGAAGCTTAGTTCATTTGGACCTACTTAACAATTTAAGTTGTTCTAACATTAAATTGTATTTCTGTTCTACTTAAAACTGTATATGTAACCTTTTTTATTAATTATATGACAGTTCAGTTAAAGAAAATGAAAGGCACCTTTGGAAAGTCCATGTTTGGTTATGCAACAACAAATTAAAGCATCTGCTTTGGCAACCAGCTGCCTCACTTTTTTTTGGAGTTTTCTCAACTTCAGGCATTCGTACTTATTTTCTTTAGTTTCCCTATAAGTTCACTTAAAATAATTTTTTTTCGGAATACAATCAAATAGTAATTGTAATTTTGTCCAACTTTAAATAGTGATTTGAGTGAACTAACAACCTAACTTAGCAAAGCAAGTTGCACAACTGCTTGGGCTCCTGAAGTTGAGAAAACTCAAAAAGGTGAGGCAGCCGGTTGCCTTAGTCAGCTTAACCTTTAGATTTTTAAGGTTGACTAAACATTTTACTTTTAGTTTACTAAACTGTGTTTTCTTAACTAAAAAAGCAATTACTAATTTTTTTTTACATATCTGAACTGGCAGTTGGTAGCTCAGTGGTTAAGGTATACTGGTCTAGTATTCAGTGGGATGCTGGTTCAAGCCCCACCACCACTAAGTTGCCACTGTTGGGGCCCTGAGCAAGGCCCTTAAACCTCAATTGCTTGCATCGTATTCAGCCACAATTGTAAGTCTCTTTGAGTAAAAGCATCTGCAAAATGACAAAAATGTAAATGAATATGTTACACTCTTAACAAGTAGCTATGAAAGAAATTTAAGACAATTTAAGAAAATTTTATTAAAATGTTTATTTGACTTTCACAACAGACATTTATTTTAAGCCATAAACCTGTGCCACTCCAGCAAAAGTATAATTAGCACCAATAAACAAACTGGTTTTCCAGGTAAGCACAGTCAGGATACAAACACGGCAATGGCCAGGAGCGCCCTTGGTAATGACACAATCTGTAATGTTTCAGTAGTACTTCTGGACTGGGATTGCATTGCATATTAATCTGCAATAAAAAACACAAACAATTTTAAAATAATATATTTAAATTTAAACAATATGATGATTTAGCTCTCGTTTAATAATCAGTTAAGACAAGCACAGTAAATCAGCTAAAGTTGAAGTATGTATGAAATTAGCAAAATTCCAATAAATTGACAATAACCATATTAATGTTTAAGTTTGCAACTATAGCTAACTATGAATACCATGAATAAGGCCCTACCTAATTCACAGCCGTGAAAATCACATCAAATGAGCCGCTTACTTACAATCATACTGCATCATAATTAAGTGTAACAGACTGTTTTGTGGTGTAGTGTACCACAGACAAGTTTAGCTTACTAAGCTAACACAGTTAGCCCCAGGCCATTCAAACAAATGGGCATCAAAACCCGCTAGCATGTCAGCTAACAGCTCTCTCTGTGTACCGAAAATGGTTAAATTGTCACCGACAAGCCCAAATTTGCAAATAGTTTACACTCGTACACCTTTATATAAATAAAAAATTTGAAAAGAACTCGCACTCGTCTGCCATACAATATTTGAAATCTTTGGTTGAGAAAATACGTGAAACTAAAATGCTAGTAATTCCCCTCGTTATTCAGTCAGTTTATACTTTACGCATTTCTTAAGTTTTAAACATAACTTGTATTATGTTGAATAGCTGAATACCTACCTCAGGGCAGGTCAGGGCAAAATCCAAAACTTCAGCGCGTTCTCAGTGACGGCCTCAGTGTTGGCCTCAGTGTTGGCCTCGGAGAAGTGCGCATGCGCGGTGACAGAACGTACTCGGAGCTTCTGATGCTCTTCTTTGCTTCGTTCAGACAACTCAGATATTTTAGTTGGCTCAACTCAAAATTGGTATGATGTTGTACTAAAGCAAAAATAATGCGTTGAAAAAGTTTACAATTTTAAGTTTGTCTAAAACAATGTCTTTTTAAGTTGCCCAAACTCAAACATTTGAACAAATGTAACAAACTTAATTTTTTTTGTTGAACTGACTTATTATATTACGTTTAATTTACTAATGTGCTGAATCATTTTTTACAGTGTTTTGATGTGTTTTAAGTGTCGAATTGAAATAAAAATCGAATAACCAAAGATACACGGACCGTTTATGTCGTTCAAAACAGACTTTTGTAAACAGGAGTGTGTTTATGGTTGGCCTGAGGTGGGAGGGTTTGCACACTCAGAATAATCTTCTGCCCTTAGTGGTGGTAAATTCGGTCACTCACTAATCTGATCCAGTGCACTTGAGTCACTTGTACTGACATCTTGATTGCAATTGATTTACTGCAAGAAAATGCATCCATATATCACTTCCCTGCACTCATCTTCTGTAAATAAATCCTTCTCTCTTAATTCTCTTGGCACCTCACACTTTTCTTGTCAGTGACAAGTTGACACTTTTTTTCTAAGTGGAATCTTGATTATGGGGGATAGGGACAAGGAGGGGAGAGAGGGGGGTGGACTCACCTACCAATCAGACAGGTATATTAATGGATCAAAGGGGATGGTCAACAACAAATTGCCATGGTAACTTGACCTGACCCAATCAGGCAGTCACAGTGGCACCAAAAAAAAAAAAACAGTCAATAAATTACCATTGGGGAAGTAGCCTGTAAGCATTTGCATTTTAATAATAATACAACTATATTTTGTTGTTGTTTTGCTTACAAGACAATAAGCTGCATTACTAATCTATACCACTACTACTACTACTAATAATAATAATAATAATAGCATGTGCATAAAATCAGCCACATAACGAACACCAGTGAGTTTAACCGCTTGTTTATTGGAATATGTAATTTATTACTTAGATTCACGGACTGGAGTGAAGCCGGTCTGCTCACTTACCTTGTGTCAAGCCTGGAGTGGCTAATCGGGAGATTCGGGAGGATTCCCGATGGGCCGGCTCATGTCAGTCTCAAGTTTGGGCCGGTTGGGAAAAATAATTTTGACACTCATCTGTCACTTATCTAATCTTATTCTTGCATTTATTCTCATTCATCTGACAGCGCAGCCCCTACATCGCAGTAGATTAGATGGGTTCTACCATCTGAGGGAATCCCCCCCTCCCAAATGTTTAAGTTGGTTTGGCCCATGAGGCGTCTTTTCTGTAAGAGTAAATATAGCAACAGAATAGCACAAGTCGGTGGTGATGGAGGGCAGGAAGAGGCCAGGTGGAGCCAAAAAGACCAGGTTAAAAAAAAAGAAAGGCAATGGAAGAAGATGCTGCCTAATGTGCCAAATTAACAGACATGTTTTCCAGAGGACAGACCCCATGCAGCCGGTATTGCGCAACATTGCCAAGTCAACTTAGCGTAATTTATTTTGTAGAACCCAATACACACCATTAATCACAAATATCCAGTTTCAAGCTGAAAATAATAAACATAATTTTAAGTGTAATATATTAAATAGCCTAACCGACGCTACTGTACTGATGATCCATGACTACTGAAGGGACAGGTAGAGGATATTCTAACAGATTTATTTAAACTAAGATAGTTATTTGTAATGTAAAATATAACGCAGAGAATATACAGGGGTTGGACAAAATAACTGAAACACCTGTCATTTTAGTGTGGGAGGTTTCATGGCTAAATTGGACCAGTCTGGTGGCCAATCTTCATTAATTGCACATTGCACCAGTAAGAGCAGAGTGTGAAGGTTCAATTAGCAGGGTAAGAGCACAGTTTTGCTCAAAATATTGCAATGCACACAACATTATGGGTGACATACCAGAGTTCAAAAGAGGACAAATTGTTGGTGCACGTCTTGCTGGCGCATCTGTGACCAAGACAGCAAGTCTTTGTGATGTATCAAGAGCCACGGTATCCAGGGTAATGTCAGCATACCACCAAGAAGGACAAACCACATCCAACAGGATTAACTGTGGACGCAAGAGGAAGCTGTCTGAAAGGGATGTTCGGGTGCTAACCCGGATTGTATCCAAAAAACATAAAACCACGGCTGCCCAAATCACGGCAGAATTAAATGTGCACCTCGACTCTCCTGTTTCCACCAGAACTGTCCGTCGGGAGCTCCACAGGGTCGATATACACGGCCGGGCTGCTATAGCCAAACCTTTGGTCACTCGTGCCGATGCCAAACGTCGGTTTCAATGGTGCAAGGAGCGCAAATCTTGGGCTGTGGACAATGTGAAACATGTATTGTTCTCTGATGAGTCCACCTTTACTGTTTTCCCCACATCCGGGAGAGTTACGGTGTGGAGAAGCCCCAAAGAAGCGTACCACCCAGACTGTTGCATGCCCAGAGTGAAGCATGGGGGTGGATCAGTGATGGTTTGGGCTGCCATATCATGGCATTCCCTTGGCCCAATACTTGTGCTAGATGGGCGCGTCACTGCCAAGGACTACCGAACCATTCTGGAGGACCATGTGCATCCAATGGCGGTGCCGTGTATCAGGATGACAATGCACCAATACACACAGCAAGACTGGTGAAAGATTGGTTTGATGAACATGAAAGTGAAGTTGAACATCTCCCATGGCCTGCACAGTCACCAGATCTAAATATTATTGAGCCACTTTGGGGTGTTTTGGAGAAGCGAGTCAGGAAACGTTTTCCTCCACCAGCATCACGTAGTGACCTGGCCACTATCCTGCAAGAAGAATGGCTTAAAATCCCTCTGACCACTGTGCAGGACTTGTATATGTCATTTCCAAGACGAATTGACGCTGTATTGGCCGCAAAAGGAGGCCCTACACCATACTAATAAATTATTGTGGTCTAAAACCAGGTGTTTCAGTTATTTTGTCCAACCCCTGTACATGATATATGTTAAATTGTTCAGACATTCATAAAGATGTCAGCACGATAACCTATTTTATTTTAACAAATGAAGACAAATAGCCTAAATCACGATCAATTTTACACCATCATAATACAGTGTATCACAAAAGTGAGTACACCCCTCACATTTCTGCAAATATTTTATTATATCTTTTCATGGGACAACACTATAGAAATAAAACTTGGATATAACTTAGAGTAGTCAGTGTACAGCTTGTATAGCAGTGTAGATTTACTGTCTTCTGAAAATAACTCAACACACAGCCATTAATGTCTAAATAGCTGGCAACATAAGTGAGTACACCCCACAGTGAACATGTCCAAATTGTGCCCAAAGTGTCAATATTTTGTGTGACCACCATTATTATCCAGCACTGCCTTAACCCTCCTGGGCATGGAATTCACCAGAGCTGCACAGGTTGCTACTGGAATCCTCTTCCACTCCTCCATGATGACATCACGGAGCTGGTGGATGTTAGACACCTTGAACTCCTCCACCTTCCATTTGAGGATGCGCCACAGGTGCTCAATTGGGTTTAGTCCATCACCTTTACCTTCAGCTTCCTCAGCAAGGCAGTTGTCATCTTGGAGGTTGTGTTTGGGGTCGTTATCCTGTTGGAAAACTGCCATGAGGCCCAGTTTTCGAAGGGAGGGGATCATGCTCTGTTTCAGAATGTCACAGTACATGTTGGAATTCATGTTTCCCTCAATGAACTGCAGCTCCCCAGTGCCAGCAACACTCATTCAGCCCAAGACCATGATGCTACCACCACCATGCTTGACTGTAGGCAAGATACAGTTGTCTTGGTACTTCTCACCAGGGCGCCGCCACACATGCTGGACAGCATCTGAGCCAAACAAGTTTATCTTGGTCTCGTCAGACCACAGGGCATTCCAGTAATCCATGTTCTTGGACTGCTTGTCTTCAGCAAACTGTTTGCTGGCTTTCTTGTGCGTCAGCTTCCTTCTGGGATGACGATCATGCAGACCGAGTTGATGCAGTATGTTGCGTATGGTCTGAACACTGACAGGCTGACCTCCCACGTCTTCAACCTCTGCAGCAATGCTGGCAGCACTCATGTGTCTATTTTTTAAAGCCAACCTCTGGATATGACGCCGAACACGTGGACTCAACTTCTTTGGTCGACCCTGGCGAAGCCTGTTCCGAGTGGAACCTGTCCTGGAAAACCGCTGTATGACCTTGGCCACCATGCTGTAGCTCAGTTTCAGGGTGTTAGCAATCTTCTTATAGCCCAGGCCATCTTTGTGGAGAGCAACAATTCTATTTCTCACATCCTCAGAGAGTTCTTTGCCATGAGGTGCCATGTTGAATATCCAGTGGCCAGTATGAGAGAATTGTACCCAAAACACCAAATTTAACAGCCCTGCTCCCCATTTACACCTGGGACCTTGACACATGACACCAGGGAGGGACAACGACACATTTGGGCACAATTTGGACATGTTCACTGTGGGGTGTACTCACTTATGTTGCCAGCCATTTAGACATTAATGGCTGTGTGTTGAGTTATTTTCAGAAGACAGTAAATCTACACTGCTATACAAGCTGTACACTGACTACTCGTAAGTTATATCCAAGTTTCATGTCTATAGTGTTGTCCCTTGAAAAGATATAATGAAATATTTGCAGAAATGTGAGGGGTGTACTCACTTTTGTGATACACTGTATAGGCTAAATTGTTAAAAACAAAAAAAACTTTAAGCAAACTTTAACCCTTAATGAAATGGGTTTTTTTAACCTCAGAGCAGCAGATAAGCCATGTCTCATGTCTATAGACAATGACACCATTATTAATAAAGTTGCAGAAACCAGTGCACTGCTTAGGAGGCTTTTGATGCTGTAGGTAGCCTACTAAATATACGTGTAGTGAAGCTACTTAAGAGTTTAGTGTAAACCTAACAATAGAGCACCTCTCTGTTGAAAAGACAAATGCAATTTTTATTTTTATTTCAACTTATTGCTTATGTACAAATGTAAATACTTTTTCATCTTTATCACATTTTTTACCTTTTAAATCTTTATCTGATTTAATTTGAATTATACATGTTTAAGTGAAGTGTTTTCTGTTAACTTACCAACATACACCTGAACTTATACCCAATAAAAGTCATTGTAAGAGCTACCTGCTGTTTCATTTATCCAAATTTTTCCTCCGCGGAAAAAGTGGGCCGGATTTGGGCATGAAACTCCCGGGCTGAAAAAGGGGCCCACTCCGGCCCTGCCTTGTGTACAAGCAGCAGCCAGTCAGAGGACTCATAGGATCCAGGTTAACTGAGACCTCGGACTCGTGATTCCTGATTCAGTACGAAGATTCAAATCATTAACCCGGGTGATTCAGGAACCGCCCAGCTCTACTGCCCATCCATTAAACTCTGGAAACAATCTTTATTATTGTATTGTGTCATTCATAGTCAGCGGGCATGAAATGAAACTGCATTTGTAAATACACGCAAGTGGTGAATAATCAGAATAATGGCTTTTTAATTTTCTAATAATATTATTCACCACCACCAGAATTGTTGTCTGGCTATACTAAAAGTACTAATACTGAAAAAGCTACCAGGTTTTGTTAAAACCCCATAACAGCGTGTAACAGCGTGCTTGGTCAGTTAATGTCATTTCAGTTTTCCCTGACACTAGCAGCCCCCGGATCCTAATAATTTTATACATTTTACTTATAAAGTTTACCTATACAAAGTGTTACAAAAGTTATATTTTATTGGTCTATTGAAATGTTAATACAAAGTCACAACAGAATCCTTAATTTACATCAATAAAACCTTCATTATAAGATTAACAAAACAAACATCAGTTGCAGTTCACAATGCTTAAACAATCAACTTTAAATTGCATGTTGTAGTTATTGGTCATGCTAGACTTAAAATTAACCAGAAACTCAATTTGCTAGTTGGGTGTAGAATGATTGCTCAGGTGTTTGCCATAATAAAAGAAATGGTTCCAAAAATCTAAATTCGTGAGCCAATTCTATTGATCCGTTTAAGCCAGGGGTGCCCACACTTTTGTGGTTTGAGATCTACTATTTCAGTCGACAGGTCATCGCGATCTACTTTTTAAAGGGTTGGCCTCATCATTTTTCCAAAAAGCTTTGTAGCTTTTTAAAATGTGCTTTAGTTGCCTATATTGATATTCAGTATTACAGGGCATGCAACTGAAAAAATCACACTAACCTTATTCTGATGATTTGCACTGAATGGTGCCAGCCAGGTTTATGTAGTCTGGACAATAGCTGCTGATGCCAATTCTCAAGCAGTGTTCCGAGTGTTCATCAGTAAGCGTAGACCGATATTTAGACTTAATTATTTTCATGTGGGAAATAGCTGATTTACACAAGTAGGTTGATCCAGAAAATGCTGGCAGTCAAATATGTGGCACATTTTCATGTTTAGATATTTTACCTCAGCCAGCAAGTTCCAAAATTGTCCAGCAAAGGCCCTTAACTTTATATGAATGTCAGATCGTAGGGTTAAAATTTAACCTAATAGAAACGTTTCTGGTTTGTTTGTGCTTGGTTGTGCACTTATCTTTACAAACAGTGTGGGTTATGAAAGGAAAAATGCAACTGGCTACTGACGAATGAAAACTTTCTAGAATTGCAGTGCTTTAGGCGGGCAGAGGCGTTGATAACAAACGCGAATTAAAGAAGCATTAAATGCCAAAGTGATTGGCATTGAATGTCAATCACATTGACCTGTTTGAATAAGGTGCGATCTACCACATTGCACTGTGCGATCGACTGGTAGATCGCAATCGACATATTGGGCACTTCTGGTTTAACCCATGTAGTTGGAGCTGCTGGGAGCTTGATATAAATGAGCATAGACAAATAAAGCTACAAACATACAACACCACATCATAGTCTAATAATTTTATTAGTTTTGTTGTTTTTACACATCATCAGCAGCAGTTACTTTGGGAATCTTGCTGCACTTAATCAATTTTAAATATTGGGTACACAGAGGAAGCTGGTAAGAATGTCCTTTTAGCATTGAGTTAAAAAATATGCTGTATCAAGACTAAATGTAAAAAGCAAATTAGGGTTGTGTTCTGGGTGCTTTAATTAAACACATTATTAAATCAATTAAATGGCATTATACTGATTAATGATGTAACTAGAAAAGAAGAAATTTTGTGATGAGTGTATTTAGGGATATGACTCAGTGTGTACGTATCATGTATGAATCATGAAAATGACATACAAAAAGAAGAGGGAAGAAAAGGATGTTCATGATTACTTCAGTAATGAATCGCTGCAAACTTTCCAACTTCTTCTTTCTTTCAGGTCATGTCAACAAGTGAATTGAATTCTCTATACTCATAATAGCTGTGGTAATCACAGAACATGCTGAAATCGCTTCCTTTTCTGTTTTCCTGTGTACATTTCTGCACTGGTAAATTTCTGTACAACAACAACTTATATACTAATTAGCATTGCTACAATAATGCTTTCAATTAAAATACACTTCTACTTCCTATAAAAAAGAAAACATAAATTATCTTGAAGTTGGTTAATTTATAAGTACCTTTTTAAGATATGGAAAGATGAATTGATTATATTAGAAAAGTTTTTAATGTCTTGTTAAGAATGGAAAACTAAAGAGATACATTTCCTCTACAAAGATATCTTCACAAACTAAACAAGTAATTCAAAAGAGTTTTTAATGTATGTTGTATGACCAATAACATACAATTAAAAAATTATCTTGTGCCTGGTCTATTGGCCTGGCAATGCATTTTTTAATTTAGTAAAGGTATTTTATTATTTACTTTACTATTTTAGGAAATAGCTCCAAGTTTAGAGCTGTTAAGACATTTTGTGAAATACAATAAAACAAGAATCTGTAATTGTATTCTCTTGAACCTTTATTTAACTGACAAAAATACAAAGACATTTCCACTGATTTTATTGACCATTTTACAACTTTTTTTTCCAGAAATGGAGTTTATTCCAAAAACATTTGGACAGTAAGAAAATTGTATAATCTGTATCTTTTAAATAAAGTATTTAATGTTGAAAATAGCTATTAATGGTGGTAAACATCCCCATTTCCAGTTTTGGTTAGGTTTATGTTTACCAATGTTTTACAACACCTCTCCTTATAACAGTGGGAATTAAAAGCACCAATTGTTGATGTTGTAAAAGGGACTTCCTTTTCAAATCATGCTTAATTTGACACTGCTTAACAGTGCGGGGTCTTCATTGTCATATATTTAACTTTAAGTGAACAACAAGTCAAGTACAGTCAGTTTTGGACTGTAGGAATGTCAGTCTAGTGTCTGTACTCTCCTACTACTGTTTTGCTGTTGGAAAAAGGAAAATGTGGCTTTTTACACAAGCACAGATGTTTCAGAAAGTACATCATCTAGATGGCAGCATATGTTGCATCAAAATGTGTATGTAGCTCTAAGCATTGACATGATGTCTTCACAAATGTGCAAGTTACCCATGCCACTGACACTAACACGCTACCGTATCATGAGAGAAACTGCCTTTTGAACTTAGCATTGGTAAAAATCAGGATGGTCCTTTTCCTCTCTGCTCTGGAGAGCAAGACATCCACTATTTCCAAAAACAACTTAAAACCATTTTTAGACCACATGATACAAATACATTTTGCATCAATACATCTCAGATTAGCTTGAGCCCAGAGAAGCTGAAACTGACTCCATGCTTTATGAAATGACATGCTTGATTTGCAACACACTGTCCAGATTGGTCCTTAATGTTGTCAGTTTTGACACATACTGTATCTACGGCCATCCAGACTGATATGCTTTTTTTATGGTCAGGGTTTCCGGCGGACCAGGAATACACTGGGCAGAAACACACCATTACCAGGGCATCACTTTATTGCAGGGCATCAGAGACCAAAATGTAGATTTAAAATATTATCATGTCAGTAAATACTGCTCATGATATAAGTCAATGTGGAAACATGCTTTCTGTCACCAAAATAGATTTAAAATATTATCATGTCAGTAAAAACTGCTCATGATATAAGTCAATGTGGAAACATGCTTTACCAGAAATTTCCAGGGCTATTGCAAACAAGAAAGCTTTTCTTTTCACTCTTTTATAACTTATTTTGAACCTTAATTTAAAGTTTTTTTCTCCAAAAACCACAGAAAACCACACTACTGCTTTGCGGCCTCACAGTAACTTCCTTTACAGTAAAGTTCCTGTGATAACTGGCTACCAGTTAAGAGAAAAAAAGCCTGATATCATTTCACTTGTTCCACTTCCAAACAATGACACCACAATAAATGCTGAAGTGTATTCAATGCCTTTAACTATGGTAACTATGCAAATCGATAAAAGCGGCGCCTTAGTTGAGACAGAACATGAACAGTTCATTAGTACACTTCAAACATACTTCATTTGGTAAATACATGTTGCACCACCACGACGAAAGACCTGTTTTAGCTTGACAATAAGATCCATAAGGAAAAGATATGCTGAGATTAATGTAAAAGAACATGACTGGCCTACAGAGAGCTGTGATCTAAACTCTGTCAGCAAGCCAGACCTAATTACCAATCTATACTGCCTGAGTCTACCAGTGCTTGTGGTTGAAAGGAAGTGAAAAGAGAGTGAATCCCCCACAGTCATGTTGCAAAGTCTTTCCATAAAAGTGAAGGCGGTAACAAAAGCAATAAAAGGGGAACCAACTTTATAATAATACCCTTGGTTTTGAATGTGGTTTAGGTGTCAGATGCAAAAACAATTTGTTTATGAATGCCAATAAGAAATTATTTAACCCATTAAATGTGCTTTCTGTAAAGTGTTTTTTGTGCTTGGTGCATCTTAAGCTACATGATATACACTGATCAGCCATAACATTAAAACCACCTCCTTGTTTCTACACTCACTGTCAATTTTATCAGCTCCACTTACCATATAGAAGCACTTTGTAGCTCTACAATTACTGACTGTAGTCTATCTGTTTTTCTACATACTTTTGTAGCCTGCTTTCACCCTGTGCTTTAATGATCAGGACCCCCACAGGACCACTACAGATTAGGTATTATTTAGGTGGTGGATCATTATCAGCACTGCAGTTACAATGACATGGTGGTGGTGTGTTAGTGAGTGTTGTGCTGGTATGAGTGGATCAGAAACAGCAACACTGCTGAAGTGAACCTAGTTGGTTCACCTTGTAGATGTAAAGTCAGAGACGATCGCTCATCTATTGCTGCTGTTTGAGTTGGTCATCTTGTAGACCTTCATCAGTGGTCACAGGACGCTGCCCACAGGGCGCTGTTGGCTGGATATATTTTTGGTTGGTGGACTATTCTCAGTCCAGCAGTGACAGTGAGGTGTTTAAAAACTCCATCAGCATTGTCTTGTCTTATTCACTCATACCAGCACAACACACACTAACACACCACCACCATGTCAGTGTCACTGCAGTGCTGAGAATGATCCACCACCCAAATAATACCTGCTCTGTAGTGGTCCTGTGGGGGTCCTGACCATTGAAGAACAGCATAAAAGGGGGCTAACAAAGCATGCAGAGAAACAGATGGACTAATTCTACAGTAATTGTAGAACTACAAAGTGCTTCTATATGGTAAGTGGAGCTGATAAACTGGACAGTGAGTGTAGAAACAAGGAGGTGGTTTTAATGTTATGGCTGATCGGTGTATTTCAGTTTAACACCATGGACCCAGGAAAAGTAATCCAAAACAAATAAATAATCTAAATGACTTGTTAACCTAGATATTCTCTTGGTCTGTTTCTTCAAAATTAAAGTGTCTGTGTAAATGTAAATGTGGAAAGCTGTACATGAATTTTAAATGGAAGATTTAATATAGTTTAAGTGTAACATACATGTGAGATGTAATGGTATAAACTAGCTCCAAAATGATCATGTAAATCTACAGTATATTTGCACTCAAGTTACGATGGCTTAACTCAATGTGACCACAAACTGTGGACAAATTTTGGCTACTCATTAAAAAACAAAAATAATTTTTGATTAGTCAGACTAAAGTTAATAACTGAAGCCTCGGGACAAATACGGGAAAGTTCTGTCTTTCTAAATGTTCTGTCTGACTTCCTTCCAGTGTTGCAAAACTACATTGGCAAGCTCCCTCTATCACATGCACATAAATACGTCATTTACATTAACACACTCACACACACACCCCTCAGAATTTTATGAAGTAAGATAAGCACGGTGCTGTGGTTAAAACAGCTGAAGACAGAAGGATAAGACAAAAGGAAACAAACAGAAGAGAAAGAAGAAGACAACGAGAAGGCAAGAGATTACTATTTCTTTGATTTTAGTTTTTAATTTAGCAAGTGCCAAAATATTTGGAAATTAATGGCTCATTATTATTTTTAGTTTTTGCATGTATTGATATTGATTGGCTAAAGAATGTGTCATCACTAGTGTAAAAATTACAGCAGTTTGAAGTGATGCAGATATTTCTTTATAACCTTTGAGCCCACATTTTGCCTTTATGATCTCTATTACAATTTACCTTTTTGCATATACTTTGGGCAGCTGTTGGATCCATTCAGGTGTAATTCTTCCCCTCTAATCAATGTTCCTCATTGGAATGTTAAAGAATTCTGCTTAATGTTAAACATTTTTGACAGCGTGGGTAAAATATTTCTTTTAGCACTTTTGGGGGGTTGGGGTCCTAAATTATAAAACTTGACCTTCCACATGAACAACTGACAGATCCTAACGTTATGCAAAGCCAGTAAATGGATTATGTTTATTTATTATTTTTACATCAGTATATCGGGGGACGTTTTGAGCATATCTGATGTACCCCCTCCCTCTCTCTCTCTCGTAGAAAGAAAAAGCAGATAATAAGAAAATTACATAATACAAGGAAATAGTCAGGGTTAACTGTGTTTGTTTATTAGGATTTTAACATCATGTTTTACACTTACATTCATGTTACATTCATGACAAGAACGGTAGTTACTCATCACACAAGGTTCATCAGTTCACACACAAGGGTATATTGAACACAGTCATGGACAATGTAGTGTTTCCAAATCACCTCACTTGCATGGACTGTGGGAGAAACCCGGAGCACCCAGAGTAAACCCACGCAGACACTGGGAGAACATGCAAACTCCAAACAGAAAGGACCCAGACCGCCCCACCTGGGGATCGAACCCAGGATCTTCTTTCTGTGAGGCGACAGTGCTACCCACGTAGCCACCATGCCTCCCTAACTGTGTTTGAGTTACAGATTGTTTTTTAGGTGGTATATGGTAATTGATTTTGCCTTTCTAAAGTAATAACACCTTTTGAGAAAAAGATGATCGTTCTGATACTAATTGTGATTTATAAATACAAATACTGAACTAAAAAGAACATACATTTCATCTTTAATTAAGCAAATTATTTGATAAAGGCTTAGCTTTATCCTAAACTTCTGGGGCGGCACTGTTGCCTCACAGCAAGAAGGTCCTGGGTTTGATCCCCAGGTGGAGCAGGCCGGGTCTTTTCTGTGTGGAGTTTCTCCTCATGTCTGCTTGGGTTTCTTCCCACAATCCAAAGACGTGCAAGTGAGGTTAATTGGAGGTACAAAATTGTCCATGACTGTGTTTGACAATAAACCGATGAGTAATTACCGTTCCTGTCACGAATGAAACCAAAGTGTGTGAAATCCTAATAAATAATTAAATAATACTACACTTCTGAAATGTTAACCATTACCTTTTCTTCTGTTCCACCAGGATGTTGCTAAATAACACAGACCTTTACAGCAATGACTCATTTTCCTGTGCCTCACCATCAGTGGAAGGCTACCGTTACTTTGGCGTGCTGTGGGGATCCATCGTGACTATAGTAGGAACAATAGGCAATGTTTTGACTGTTCTTGCCTTTGCCACTGATGTCCGTCTGAGAACACGCTTTAATGTCCTAATTGTAAACCTGGCTCTGGCTGATATCCTATACTGCACCATTCTGCAGCCGGTCAGCGTGGACTCCTACCTGCATTTGCGATGGAGGGGCGGGGCTACCTGGTGTCAGATGTTTGGGCTTCTCCTTTTCTTGTCAAACAGCGTGTCCATAATCACACTGTGTCTGATTGCAGCAAGCCGCTACATGGTCGTCGCTCATCGTACTTCGCGAGTGGCCAGTCTTTTGCTGTCTCGTCGTGGTGTAGCTGTGCTTCTCATCAGCTCTTGGGCACTGGGGCTGGCCAGTTTTGCCCCTTTATGGCCTGTGTATGTGTTTGCACCACAGGTCTGCACCTGTAGCTTCCACCGCATTAAAGGCCGCCCCTACACCACTGTGCTTCTTTTTGTTTACTTCTTCCTCGGGCTAGGCTTTGTGGGACTTTTCTACTTGCTTATCTACCGCAAGGTGCGAGTGGCTTCTAAGGCGCTGATCAAATACAGGCCAAGCCAACGCTCATCAAGACGCAAGCAGGTTGAAGCTGAAGGAACAGACGGTGATGACAGTGGTATTGTAATCGGGACTGCCGCAACTCAAAGCACTGAAGTTAGTGAACAAGCACCAGAGATAGACAACATCGAGGCCAGTGTAAATGAACAGTCTCAGACAGATTCCACCAACACCCCAGCCACTCAGCAGACCAAGTTTATAAGTAAGGAAGCATCAGATGGATCGAGGGATTCACCTAAAGTTACTGCTCCCGCTTCAAGTAAAGCTTCAAAACCAGCATCTAGTTCAGGTGAAGACAACGAGTTTAAACGTGTAACCCGGATGTGTTTCACTGTATTTCTGTGCTTCGTTGGGTGCTTTGCACCTTTTCTGCTCCTGAACATAGCGGACAAGAAAAGCCGAGCTCCACAGGTGGTCCATATGTTCTGTGCTAATCTCACATGGCTTAACAGTTGCATCAACCCCTTGCTGTACGCAGCAATGAACCGCCAATTTAGTCAGGCCTACCAAGACCTGCTGTCCAGAGCTTTATGGCCAGTAACACACTTATGGAGAAGAAAATGATAACTGGACAATTAGTTAATGCAGCATAATTCTGGAGTAAATCATACCAGATCATGCTGGATTACTGTGAAGAAGCAGAATGCCTTTACTAACCTCTTATCCACAACACTGTGGCAGACTTTACTCCAATTTTCATTGACATGGCTGCCACTGTTGTGTCTTGTATGTTTGCACAGCAAAGCTTACAAATAATAAAAATTTTCTTTTGAAACAATTTTAACAATTACAATTTACACAGAATAATAAACAAATCCTGAACGAATGCCCAAAGTACAACAGTGAGAGACAAAGACTGCACATGCCAAAAAGGGTGGCACAGTGGCTCTGTGGGTAGCACTGTCACCTCACAGCAAGAAGGTCATGGGTTCGATCCCCAAGTGGGGCGGTCCAGGACCTTTCTGTGTGGAGTTTGCATGTTCTCTCCGTGTCTCCCCGGAGCTCCGATTTCCTCCCACAGTCCAGACATGCAAGTGAGGTGAATTGGAGATACAAAATTGTCCATGACTGTGTTTGACATTAAAACTTGTGAACTGATGAATCTTGTGTAATGAGTATCTACCGTTTCTGTCATGAATGTTACCAAAGTGTGTAAAAACATGTCATTAAAATCTTAATAAAAAAAACGTGCCAAAAAACATAAAAAACCCTCACCAAAGATAAAACAGAAATAATTCTTAAGACTGAATGCTTACATATGATACAAGACCAATAAAACAAACTGAAAAAATGGTTCCTGCCATAAATATCACACATGTGAAAACGTGGCGTTACAAAAACATACATAGAAAAATATTTTAAATACCAAAATATATATTATTGGTTATATAATATGCAAATTAGAGCCGCTCAGGTGGTCAAGCGGTAAAGTACACTAGCGCACCAGAGTTGGGGTTTCGAATACATCGTATCGAATCTCAGCTCTGCCTTCTGACTGGGTTGGGTGGCTGCATGAACAACAAACAACATGGCTGTTGTTCATGGGTTAGGGGAAAAGAAAAAAATGGGATCATAGGTCCTCATAACTGGTGCAACTGCGGCCCCTGCTGGCTGACTGATGGCGCCTGCACAGGGCTGAGGAATAATGCTGATGGGGGTGTGGCCCTCCGTACACAGTACCCGTCGGTGTATGAACTCGACTCGTGCAGGTGAAAAATGCAGTCTGTACTGACTGTACGTGCTGGAGGGGGCGCATGTTAGTTGAGAGGCGTCCTTAGTCAGCAGTGAAGGGTCGAATCAGTATAGAGGACGCATTTAGGGTAATTGGACACGACTAGATTAGGGGAGAAAATAGAAAATTTAAAAAAAAATGCAAATTAGAAATGTTCTTATGTAATAACAATATTCTAAGGAATTTATGAAAGCTTGAATTTATAAAAGTTAATTACATTTACATTTAATTCACTAATTTAAACTGTGATTATCACTTTTTTGTGTTGCTGTTGTGGGAATTGTGTACTGTGTAAATTGTATAGTAAATTGTCATTTTACGTTCTCCTAGACAATTAACCTAATCGAATGATCCTTATTTACCTTTAAGTCATTGAGACATTCTCACCAGTGTGTATTTTAAATTGAAATGCAATTCTTGTGTCTGTCTGTTTTGTTTAATAATAATGCATATGTGTTTACCATGTGTATTTGTATGTGTAGAATAATATATTTGTGTTTTTTTAATGCCTTTGTTTTGAACCAAGAATACCTCTGTTTCAGTACCAGAATACCTCTGCATAGATAACATACAGTAGCTATAAAAATAAATATGCATTTAAAAAATGCCATTATGTTCTCCTGGCATTACTATCAGACTGGCTATGTAACTGCTAATGACATTAGCTCGCATTTGTCAACAATAGAAGTATCGGCTTTTAGTCTATTAATGATTCCTCATACATACACATGTTGCTATATATGGTGCAGAGGTGCCACACGTGCCATTATGATAATGTGTTCATTTCTAAATTTCACAACCTGGGTAATGTGTCAATGCTGTCAACACCAGAGTTGATCCTGTTTTTCTGCATTGCCATAGAGGAAGTAGCGCATATGAACAAAACCTGGGTCACTGCCTGTAAGCTGAAGAAAGTGAACTGGGTTATAAATTAAGCATATAGATGGGGGCAAATGTAAACACCTGTTATTTATAGGCTTTTTCAAAGCTGAACTGAGTTACAGTTGCATTATTTAGTATGATGTTAAAAACATACACCGATTAGGCATAACATCTTTTTCTGCAAAAACAGCCCTGTAACTGTAATGCACTGTGTATTCCGACACCTTTCTATCAGAACCAGCATTAACCAGCAATTTGAGCTACAGTGGCTCGTCTGCTGGATCGGACCACACAGGCCAGCCTTCACTCCCCACGTGCATCAATGAGCCTTGCCTGCCCATGACCCGGTCGCCAGTTTACCACTGTTCCTTCCTTGGACTACTTTTGATAGATACTGACCACTGCTGACCGGGAACACCCCACAAGAGCTGCAGGTTTGGAGATTCTCTGACCCAGTTGTCTAGCCATCACAATTTGGCCCTTGTCAAACTCGCTCAAATTCTTATGCTCGCCCATTTTTCCTGCTTCTAACATCAACTTTGAGGATAAAATGTTCACATGCTGCCTTATATTTCCCACCCACTAACAGGTGCCGTGATGAAGATATAATCAGTGTTACTCACTTCACCTGTCAGTGGTCATAATGTTATGCCTAATGTGTGTGTTTCAAATATATATTTGTCCGCCTTTGCAAAGAAGTTAAAACTGGATTGAAAAACATCCAGTAATGTATTGTTAGCAATAGAAGTTGCACAATGTAATAAATGTCAATAATTTATGCTTTTTCATCTTTTTCATGGATGCCAGTAGTTTGGAACTAACTGTAAATAGCCCATATAGGTTAGTCCCCACCAAAAGACAATAAAAAAACCACATTGGTTAGGAATTTAATTCAAACAAATTTATCAAATAGAACAAATCTGTTTAGTAAAGTATATGCAACTCATGCTGACTTCACATCTCAAAATCGCACAGCCCTTGTCCTCCCACATTGGTAGCTGTGGTGTGTCTGGAGAACAAGGTAGTGGTTGGAAAGTGTCAAGAAGTAAGATAACAGAGTATAGGATACATAAAAGTATAGATAAAGTAATACAATCATCTTAAAAGGTGCATTTAGAAAGTAGTTCACAGAAATAGTGATCTAATGTTTTACAAACAGAACAGGAAAAACACTACATTCAACTTAAACAGACTTAAATTCAGTTTCCTTACACAATTAACCTAATTTCATTTATTAGTAAGGATAGTTAAAATTTTTAAGAAAGTGCTTGGTTGGCTGACATCACAAAATAATCTATATAATAAATTATTTATTTCAGTTTTATCACCCACTTCATCCTGGTTAGGGTTGCAGTGGGCCCGATTAAACACTGGGTGCAAGTCAGGGAAACCCCGAACTGAGCCAATTGTGTTTGTGTGTACGGCCGGCCAGCCGATACAACCATTGGGATTCAAACCTAAATCTCAGCAGTTGTTTACATTTACATTTTCGCCATTTAGCAGACGCTTTTATCCAAAGCGACTTACAATTATGACTGAACACAAGTTTTAGTTTACTAAGATTACTAGTCCGGTGCCTTAACCATTGAGCTATCACTGCCCATTGTTTGGCTGGCATAATGAACAGCTGCGCCATTCGGGAAAGGACAAAGAAGAAGGCTTTTACATTCTGCTCTAGGGCATAATAAAAGTGCTGAGACATTCAGCCCTAAAACTGAGTCAATCATTTCACATATTCATTTAAAATGAATCCCTCCGATTATACAGTTGTAATAAAAACTGTGACAAAAGAGGCATGTAACCTTTAGACCGTTGCGCAAGAGCAAAATATAATGGTTTTAAATATGAGACTCTACTGATTTGCAAACGCAACGCTTCCCTGATAAAAAAGCTTTAAGATCCGCTCAGGTGGCGCAGCGGTAAAATACGCTAGCACACCAGAGCTAGGATTTCAAATACATTGTATCAAATCTCAGCTCTGCCATCCAGCTGGGCTGGGCGGCTATATGAACGCTTGGCTGTTGTTCATCCAGGGAACAGAGCCGGATAGGGACCTCATAACTGATGCAATTATGATCTCTGCTGGCTGACAGATGGTGTCTGCACAGAGTAGAGGAATAAAGCTGATCAGGGTGTGGCTCTCCATGCACAAGGCTGATCTGCATATGAACTCGCTTCATTTTTATTTCATAATAAATAATAAAAAATATATATTCTGTGTTTAGTTAGTTAGATAGTCTTGTTATTTTTAAGATCTAAATGTGTGACAAATGTGCAAAAATAGGAGGGGGCAAATACTTGTTTATAGCACTCTATCTCTGACTGTACACTTTCAAATCGCACCAATAAGGAAGGTGGGTCTATTACAGTTACCAGTAAGTGCAAAAAGTACATGCAAAGTCACTAAGGAGCAAGGAAAGTACTAAAATGTGCAGGACAGGAGAAATCCATGATTGAAATGGCTAAGGCTGAATTTACATATACAGTATTTTATAGTTTCTGCACCCATGTCACCATGGTAGATTAGTTTACACTGCATTGCATCCCAGTAGCAATGCTTTCTGCACATTATTCTACATGTCGCACACAAGTCAGCATAGTACAATCAGTTGTGGAAACCAACGTTGTATATTCTACCAACCAATGTTTAAAAAATATGTATAGATGATGAGCTCTGGCTATTACACAGTAAATCTATTAATTTATGACATGTGACCATTAGTAAAGCCAAAATGACTTTAATTATTGCAGGTCACTGTAACGCAGAAGATTGTCATTGCCCTCTACACCACAAGAGAGAGCCTAGAATATTAAGTGAGCAGCTAATTTAATCTACCCATTGACATTTAAATAAATACAAATCTAAGCAAATAAAACCTGCAAACCTGCCTATCCAATTTGTGTTGGAATGTGAAGTGTTAAAAAAGCCCCTCTGTCTCCCTAATAGAATGTTGCTGCCTCTGCTGTTGCTGAAAAGAGTGTTGCTGATTGGTGGTCCAGCATAAATTTACAGAGGACCAAGCAATAATAATTCGGTGAGTGACCATTTTAAATGAATGGGCTTTGTTATTGCTAACTTTGACACACACAGTGCACACAGAGTGTGTGTGATGATGTGATGATTTGTAAGGAGGATTTGCATTTTGCTAAAGAAATTAACTATTTTGTTCAGATGACCCACACTATGTTATTTGCTTTCTGTATTTCTAAGTCTGAACTATCATTTTAATTATTTTGTTTCTTAACTTCTGCATTAATTTAAGAGAGAAAAGAGTAAACTAGGCTGGATTTTACTCAGACAGGGGAAGGGCAGATCAGAGTCTCGTTTGCTACTGTCATAACGTAGGCTGATCATCTACAGGCTTAAAATGATTGCTCAATCACAGGTCTGAAAATTAAACAAATGCAAATACAATTGCACTCCAGTTACATATTACAGGTCTATAATATAAAAAGAAAGTGCAGGATTTAGTTTCAGATTTTTCTGCAGACTGCTTACTAAATCCTGTTGTACTGTTTCCCAGAACTTACACTGTACATATGCCAGCTTTAACATTGCTGTTGCTTATGCGATGCAAAGGTATCATGTTTAAATCCTGCCTGATAAACAGAATTTATGAATGTTGTTGTATTAATGAGCTGAATATCTAGAAAGCTAAACATTTAAAAATGAACTTCCTCATTATCACTAAACAATGCAGTTAGTCAGTTCAGGCATCGTCTCGTAACAAGAATTCTGAGGTCAGTGTGAATGGACAGAGGACAGCTCTAGAGGAGAAAGGTCAAGGTCAAAGATGTCTGGGTCTAATCCAGAGCATGGCTCATCCCAGCCAGGATATCTGGATCAGTAAGAAACTCATGCAGCATAGGAAGACTGGCTTCTGGAGAAAGTGCTTCTGGAAGGTACATCAGTAAATTGGGGAAACCCTTCAGAGGAGTATCATTATAACTATCTAAATCTGGCTGATGGACTGTGATGTCTAAAAAATCTTCTGAAACACCATCGGTATAGCTGGAGAGCATAGGTGATCTTTCTTGCAGTATTAGCACTTCATTTATATCAGGAGGAGGGTCTGTGTGAGAGAGAGAGAGAGAGAGAGAGAGAGAGAGAGAGTGAGAGTGAGAGTGAGAGAGAGAGAGAGAGAGAGAGAGAGAGAGAGAGAGAGAGAGAGAGAAATTTGAATGTAAGTAGTATAAATTGAATGAATTCCACAAATACAATATTTACAGTGTTGTTGAAGATATCCACTGATCAGCAACAGCATTAAAACCACTGACAGGTGAAGTGAATTACATTGGCTATCACACTTTAAAGGCACCATCAAGGGATGGGAAACAGTAGGCAACAAGTGAGCAGTCAGTTGTTGATGTGTTGGAAGCAATAAAAATTGGCAAGCATAAGCATCTAAGTGTCACTGGAAGCATCTCTAAAACAACAGGTCTGTTCTGGATTGTTCCCGGTTGCACGCAGGTTAATGGTTAGTGCCAAAAGTGTTCCAAAGAAGGCCAACCAATAAACCAGCATCAGGGTCAGTCTGATGCCACAGAGAAGCTACTGTAGCACAAAGTTCATGCTGGCTGTGACCCGAGTGCCAACACTGACGAATACAATGGCCATGTGAGCAAGGGGGACCTGGTCTGATGAACTTTTATTTTTTTTACATCGTGTGAATGGCCAGGAGAGTAAGCATCACTCACATGGGTAAGAGATGGCACCAGGATGTACAATGGGAAGAGTATAAAGCTTAGGGCAATGTTCTGCTGGATAACCTTGAGTCCTGGCATCATGCGTGTGTTATGTAACACACACCTCGCACCTAAGCGTCTGCTAAATGCTGAAAATGTAAATGTAAATGTTGCTGCAGACACTGTACACCCCTTCAGGGCAACAGTATTCCCCAATAACAGTGGCCTCTTTCAGAGACAATTTGAGAAACATGACAGAGTTTAAGGTGTTGATTTGACTTCCAAATTTCACTAATCTTAACTGAGCATCTATGAGATGTGCTGGACAAACAACTCCAATCCATGGACTTGAAACTTTAAATGAGTTAAACGATCTGCTGCCAACATTTTGTTGCCTTTGGAGCTGTTTTGGTGGAATGAGCAGGACCTACACAATACTAGGCAGGTAGTTTGAATGTTGTGGCTGATTGGTGTATTGTCCACAACAAGCTGATTGAATTTTAGGATAAAAAAATGTAAATAAAATTAGTAAGATTAGGGCAAGACCGATATCATGTGTCAGATTTCAATGTTTTAAAGAGTTTATCTAATATTTTTCTGATAAAACTGTGTCAGACTCCCATAAAGTCAAATGTTAGTTAGTTTTAGTTAAATAAGGCTACACTACTATGATTGTAAATGATGTCTAAACGTCACAAGGCCTTAAAATAGTACTAAACAAGCCAATAAATACATTTCTTACATAACCATGAATATAATAAACCTCACAATGCTTAATTATAAATTAAGCAATTAATTTATATGGGCGCCATAATTAAAGATTGTTAACTAGAGCCCTATAGTTGACCACAGTATGTTGTGTGAAGTAGACCTACATATTTAAGAATAACACATTGTTTAATATGTTTTAATAAAAAAATACTAAAACATCTCCATACTGTGGCCGCACAAAGACTGAGACCACTAATGATATACAGTAGACCCTTGACTTACGAATTTAATTGGTTCCAACGGGCTGTTCTTAAGTCAAAATGTTAGTTAGTTAAACCTATTTTTCTCATAAGAAATAATAGAATTAATCCGTGCCAGACCTCCCAAACCACCCCCCTTACCTAAACTTTCTAATGTCTTAAATGGTCTTTTTTGTTATAAATACAAGTATATTTTCCCTTAAATCTTACATTATTATACATTACATAGAATAGACATTCCTGTAATAAACAATAATAAACAACAATACACAGTAGTACTGTACTGTACATAAAAAAACACACATTACATTTCAGTACAGTGTGTTTGCTGTACCATATACCATAATACATTTCCTTCTTTTTTCAATAGTAATAGATTTAGTAATAGATAGTAGTAGATTTTTTCATTTTCTCAACACTAAGCTTTCTCTGCACCTTGTTTGGGGCCAATTTGATATATATATACAGGGGTTGGACAAAATAACTGAAACACCTGTCATTTTAGTTTGGGAGGATTCATGGCTAAATTGGACCAGTCTGGTGGCCAATCTTCATTAATTGCACATTGCACCAGTAAGAGCAGAGTGTGAAGGTTCAATTACCAGGGTAAGAGCACAGTTTTGCTCAAAATATTGCAATGCACACAACATTATGGGTGACATACCAGAGTTCAAAAGAGGACAAATTGTTGGTGCACGGCTTGCTGGCGCATCTGTGACCAAGACAGCAAGTCTTTGTGATGTATCAAGAGCCACGGTATCCAGGGTAATGTCAGCATACCACCAAGAAGGACAAACCACATCCAACAGGATTAACTGTGGACGCAAGAGGAAGCTGTCTGAAAGGGATGTTCGGGTGCTAACCCGGATTGTATCCAAAAAACATAAAACCACGGCTGCCCAAATCACGGCAGAATTAAATGTGCACCTCAACTCTCCTGTTTCCACCAGAACTGTCCGTCGGGAGCTCCACAGGGTCAATATACACGGCCGGGCTGCTATAGCCAAACCTTTGGTCACTCGTGCCAATGCCAAACGTCGGTTTCAATGGTGCAAGGAGCGCAAATCTTGGGCTGTGGACAATGTGAAACATGTATTGTTCTCTGATGAGTCCACCTTTACTGTTTTCCCCACATCCGGGAGAGTTACGGTGTGGAGAAGCCCCAAAGAAGCGTACCACCCAGACTGTTGCATGCCCAGAGTGAAGCATGGGGGTGGATCAGTGATGGTTTGGGCTGCCATATCATGGCATTCCCTTGGCCCAATACTTGTGCTAGATGGGCGCGTCACTGCCAAGGACTACCGAACCATTCTGGAGGACCATGTGCATCCAATGGCGGTGCCGTGTATCAGGCTGACAATGCACCAATACACACAGCAAGACTGGTGAAAGATTGGTTTGATGAACATAAAAGTGAAGTTGAACATCTCCCATGGCCTGCACAGTCACCAGATCTAAATATTATTGAGCCACTTTGGGGTGTTTTGGAGAAGCGAGTCAGGAAATGTTTTCCTCCACCAGCATCACGTAGTGACCTGGCCACTATCCTGCAAGAAGAATGGCTTAAAATCCCTCTGACCACTGTGCAGGACTTGTATATGTCATTTCCAAGACGAATTGACGCTGTATTGGCCGCAAAAGGAGGCCCTACACCATACTAATAAATTATTGTGGTCTAAAACCAGGTGTTTCAGTTATTTTGTCCAACCCCTGTATATATATATATACAGTGTATCACAAAAGTGAGTACACCCCTCACATTTCTGCAGATATTTAAGTATATCTTTTCATGGGACAACACTGACAAAATGACACTTTGACACAATGAAAAGTAGTCTGTGTGCAGCTTATATAACAGTGTAAATTGATTCTTCCCTCAAAATAACTCAATATACAGCCATTAATATCTAAACCACCGGCAACAAAAGTGAGTACACCCCTAAGAGACTACACCCCTAAATGTCCAAATTGAGCACTGCTTGTCATTTTCCCTCCAAAATGTCATGTGACTCGTTAGTGTTACTAGGTCTCAGGTGTGCATAGGGAGCAGGTGTTCAATTTAGTAGTACAGCTCTCACACTCTCTCATACTGGTCACTGAAAGTTCCAACATGGCACCTCATGGCAAAGAACTCTCTGAGGATCTTAAAAGACGAATTGTTGCGCTACATGAAGATGGCCAAGGTTACAAGAAGATTGCCAACACCCTGAAACTGAGCTGCAGCACAGTGGCCAAGATCATCCAGCGTTTTAAAAGAGCAGGATCCACTCAGAACAGACCTCGCGTTGGTCGTCCAAAGAAGCTGAGTGCACGTGCTTAGCGTCACATCCAACTGCTGTCTTTGAAAGATAGGCGCAGGAGTGCTGTCAGCATTGCTGCAGAGATTGAAAAGGTGGGGGGTCAGCCTGTCAGTGCTCAGACCATACGCCGCACACTACATCAAATTGGTCTGCATGGCTGTCACCCCAGAAGGAAGCCTCTTCTGAAGTCTCTACACAAGAAAGCCCACAAACAGTTTGCTGAAGACATGTCAACAAAGGACATGGATTACTGGAACCATGTCCTATGGTCTGATGAGACCAAGATTAATTTGTTTGGTTCAGATGGTCTCAAGCATGTGTGGCGGCAATCAGGTGAGGAGTACAAAAATAAGTGTGTCATGCCTACAGTCAAGCATGGTGGTGGGAATGCCATGGTCTGGGGCTGCATGAGTGCAGCAGGTGTTGGGGAGTTACATTTCATTGAGGGACACATGAACTCCAATATGTACTGTGAAATACTGAAGCAGAGCATGATCCCCTCCCTCCGGAAACTGGGTCGCAGGGCAGTGTTCCAGCATGATAATGACCCCAAACACACCTCTAAGACGACCACTGCTTTATTGAAGAGGCTGAGGGTAAAGGTGATGGACTGGCCAAGCATGTCTCCAGACCTAAACCCAATAGAACATCTTTGGGGCATCCTCAAGCGGAAGGTGGAGGAGCGCGAAGTCTCGAATATCCGCCAGCTCCGTGATGTCGTCATGGAGGAGTGGAAAAGCATTCCAGTGGCAACCTGTGAAGCTCTGGTAAACTCCATGCCCAGGAGAGTTAAGGCAGTTCTGGGAAATAATGGTGGCCACACAAAATATTGACACTTCAGGAACTTTCACTAAGGGGTGTACTCACTTTTGTTGCCGGTGGTTTAGACATTAATGGCTGTATATTGAGTTATTTTGAGGGAAGAATACATTTACACTGTTATATAAGCTGCACACAGACTACTTTTCATTGTGTCAAAGTGTCATTTTGTCAGTGTTGTCCCATGAAAAGATATACTTAAATATCTGCAGAAATGTGAGGGGTGTACTCACTTTTGTGATACACTGTATATATATATAGAGAGAGAGAGAGAGAGGTCTGAGTCAACTTGTTCGTTTCATTCGCATGCAAATTTTGGTTCATAATCCGAAATTTGTTCGGACGTTAAGTTGAAAAAATCGCTCATAACCCAAAATGTTCATATGGTAAACGGTTCATAAGTCAAGGGTCTACTGTAGCAATATAGTTATATTTGTAAAAATATTCTGGAAAAGTTGAGACATTTTGTAAATTACGATAAAAAACAGAATCTCTTATTTATTATCTTTAACCTTTATTACAATTTAAAATATTTCCAATAAAAGAAAGAAAATATTTTTAATGTTTTCATTTACCAACTTATTAAAACGTAATTTCTGATTCTGGATAATGGGTTTGCTAATAGACTTGAGGAACATTAGTATTGGCTGATATCGGTCAGGACCTAGTGTAAACATTGTTAAACAAATTCCACTGAAAAGTCTGAGATGAAACTCATGCTGAGCGGCAATGACAGAAAGAAAGGATTCCTAATCAGGCAACACAAAAGAGGATTGGTAAAAGTGCTGAACTACGTTATGTACTTCCAGATTGTGATTACCAGGTGGACACAAAATAAAAAATGAAGGAGATTAATGAAAGGTTGAACTGAAATTAATTAGTAAGACACAGAATGACCCCACTAAACAATGAACATGAAGGACAGCAATTAAAGCACAACACCGAGTTATTAGCCAGAGGTAGTGGATCATAGTAGTGGTGCATCTGAGTGATTATTAATGTAACTGTGAGGCTTGACTCACCAGTGGGCTGAGCACACAGATCAGGGACGGGCCCATCAGGCGCGCTAGTAGACCCATTCCTGTTGCAACAACAATGGGCCATTTACTGAGCCACTAACACTTACAGAATCATCTTAAGTTATACAACTACAATTTACACTAATTACAAAAATCTTGTGGCCATTCTGAGCATATATTTACACACTTGGCAGAACATTTATTAACTGCTACCATACGTCATTTTAAATTGTAATATTCATTAGATTAGTATTGCCAGAAAGCAAGTCACGATTTTAATACAACTTACATGCAACCAACATTTGTTTTAATTGCTAAAAAATTGCTATCATTATTTAGTCATACACATTTTGTGGCATTAAAAGCAGCAAGACAGTAATTTGTCACATTTATATATTTCAGATTATAAAACAATTTTAATGTCAGACAAAGATAACTCAAGTAAACACAAACTGCTTTTTAGAATGATAATTTGTGGTGAAGTAAATGTCTGCTGTTCAGTCCTACCTGGCCTTATTTGAAAAAGTACTTGCCCCTTAGTTTAACATCTTAAAAAGTTAATGTCACTAGCCACACCTAAGCATGATTTGCAATGTCAGATCTGTTGAATCTAAACATCACTTAAATAGAAGTGTTTGATTGCAGTTGTTACTGACAAAGGTGGCACAAGCATTTACTAGATTTAGGGGGGCATTTACTTTTTTGCTAGGACAGTTGTAGCCTAGCGGTTAAGGTACTGGACTAGTAATCGAAAGGTCACTGGTTGAAGCCCCACCACTGCCAGGTTGCCACTGCTGGGCCCTAAAGCAAGGCCCTTAACCCTCAATTGCTTAGATAATATACAGTATACTGTCACAGTACTGTAAGTCGCTTTGGATAAAAGCATCTGCTAAATGCTGAAAATGTAAATGGGTGAGTTTTCGAACAAATCTTTATCCTCAAACAATTTTACTTGTGTTGTCTTTATTCTATCTTTATTCTATATTACAATTAGTTGGAAAATCTGAAACATTTAAATGTGACAAATGAGCAAAAATAGAAATCGCGTGGGGGCAAATACTTTTTAACAGCACTGCAAACAAGAAAGGTTTATGCACATGACAAATAGTTTAGAATTTATTCCTGCTATTATATACTATATGGATGAAAGAATTGGGACCTTGCTTTTTGCAATAGGGTTCAGTAATGCTGGAATAAAAAGGGTCTTTCTCAAACTGTTCCTATAAAGTCCAAAATGTGTTGGTATGATGGGGCATAGTCCAACCACTGAAAAACTACCCATAGCATTATCCATCATTCACCAGACTTTACAGTTGGCACAATGTAGTCAGGCAAGTAACATTCTCCTGGTATTGACCACAGCCAGACTTTGTCATTAGACTGCCAGATATTGAAGCATGATTCATCACTCCACAGAACACATTTCCACTGCTCCAGAGTCTAGTGGAGAAGTGCTTTACACCACCTGATGCCGGGCATTGTGCTTGGTGATGTAAGACTTGCATGCAGCTGTTTGGTCATGGAAACCCATGCCATGAAGCTCCCGGTGCACAGTTTCTGTGCTGATGTTAATGCCAGATGAGGTTTGGATCTCCCTATGACCCATTCTTTCACAAATGTTTGTAAAGGCAGACTGAATGGCTAAGTGCTTGATTTCACACAGGTGGCAATGGAAATAAATCAAACACCTAAATTCAGTGATTAGGAGGTGTGTCCCAGTACTTTTGTCCATATAGTGCATTGCTCATTAAGTTTGTGATCTAAGTCCCAAATAGCTAAATATGAACACATACTACATATGTTATCATCAGCATTTACTTCTAAATAAATCCACAGAGCAAGCAAAATGCCAAATGCACGCAGCAAGCTAGACAGCAACTTCACTATACAATGCTTAACCATTGCATCAAATGGTTGATATTTAAATTTATAGTGCTTTATAAATGTTTTGATTAGTTTTGTCATTTTTTCCTTTTCTCCCAGACTATTCATATTTAATTACCCAGCAGTATCTTTCCTACACAGATACAGGCCCCTGCGTTGACCACGGAGAACTGTACCTAACACACGCCCAGTTGGCACTTTTTTTCACCTGCCCAAAACTGGTTCATACAGAGCACAGTATCATGAAGACTCACTAATCATTATTCCACCATCTCTGTACAGGCACATTCAGCCAGCCAGCCGGTAATTAAAAAGCCACTGGCCTAGCGCATTCTATCTTTGCACTACCCAAGTGCCCTGTATAAATTGTATGAATTTTGACCTGGCAGATTGTCAAATTCATTCATTTTCTGTGTGTATGTGTTTTAATCATTCAATCCCAAATAAAGAAGAGTTGCAGGATGCATTGCATTAAAATCCTTGGGTGTAATTGAGTGTAAGGTTATCCAAACGTTTCATTTGAAAGCACAGAAGAATAACGAGTGGAATAACATTATCCTTAATGTGCAAATGCTCTTCATGATAATGAATTGCTTTAGCACAGCTGCCAACCTTGAGTACTATATTAACTAAACTTAATGACTAAATGAACCAGAATTTTGGCATTCACAGTGAAACATAAGTGGGGCACTTAAAGCATCCGCAGCAGCAGCAAGCACACTGATAGGTCAGAGCAATTAGATTGCAATGCGCCATGCTGGATTGATAACTTAGTGTAAATACACTGTGCTGCACTAAAACAGTGGTCTCTGTATTGATGTTAGCTTTTAAATAAATTAGTTTCTTTTTTATGCATTTAACTCCCTTTTTCTCCCTTGCTGGGGACCCCGACGGCGTCCGTGGAGGGTGTACATTTGTGTGACACACATTCCCTGTACACATGTACATAGTCCACCGATCCCTTCTTATTCAGAAAGTGCGCGTTGAGGTCGGCTTCGCATATGGAGAGCCACGCCCCGATCTCTGCGCTCCTCCACTTTCTGTACAGACGCCCTGGGCAACCAAGGTCCTTACACAGGGTTGATAACCCCACCCCCTGGTCTGATTTTTCCCAACCAAGTATACTGGAAGCCAATTTTGTCTGCTGCAGGCATTAGCCTGCTAGAGGGCACCCAGCCAACCGGTAACAGAGTCAAGATTCAAACCCAGGAGTTCAGAATCTCGGCGCTGGTGTGCTAGCGGATTATCTCGCTCCGCCACCTGGGCACCCTTAAATAAATGAGTTGTTCTAAAAATTAATCAAAATACTGCAGGGCCACTGGCTTACCCAGTATTTGCACTAGCAGGTGACCATCACTGACATTGCTCAAGGTTTGTCCCTTTTCGGCATGCAGTGAGAGCCTACTGTTGCTGCTTGTGTTGCAGTGTCTAGTAAATGCTTGTATCAAAAAGGTATCTATTGTATGCACTTAATTCTATGTTTCTGCATTTTAATTTCTAATAGTACAGTCATGGTACATCTAGGCTATGTCATCACTCTGCTCTACCCCTTGCACTCCATGTTAAAATGTCCTATATGCTCCTAATATTTGGATTACGTACTATTAATATGAGTATTTAATACATGGCCAAGTAAGAAAAGAAATTTCAGAAGCAACACTTACTCTTTTGATACGAAGACCAGTTTGGTTTTAATGTATTTTATATAAGGACTCTCCTCTGCAACAAACAGAAACAAAAAATATCAGTGATTGCTTTCTATTACCCATACACACACAAATATGCATTTTAACCCATTTAATACAATGTAAGGTCTTTTTTATGCATTTCTCTCCCCTTTTTCTCCCTTTTAGCACATCCAATTGCCCGATTGCGTCATGCTTCCTCTCCACCAATGCAGATCCCCGCTCTGATTCAGGAGAACAAAGCTAACCCATGCCCCCTCCGACACGTGGCCAGCAGCCGTATGCATTTTATCACCTACACTTTGACGAGTGCAAGGCGGATCAGCACTGTGTACAAAGAGACACACCCTGACAGCACTCTTTTCCCATCTCTGTGCAGGCGCCATCAATCAGCCAGCAGAGGTCGTAACTGCATTAGTTATGAGAGAGTCCCTCTCTGGCTTTTAATATCCCACCCCTATCTGAACAACAGGCCAATCGTTGTTCATGTGGCTGCTCAGCCCAGCCAGCAGTCAGAGCTGAGACTCGATACGGTGTATTCGAGATCCCAGATCTGGTTCCAGAATGTGTTTTTACCACTGTGCCATCTGAGCGGCCCAATTTAAGTTTTTTAATATAAAAATATGAAGTGATTCTGCCCCCTATCCCCTAAGCTCAGGTTTAATTGTTGCCGATATTTATGTTTAATGAACTGAACCAAAATACTTTTTTGTTGTAGGATTTCCACATATCTACCAGACATTACAAAGAAGTCCTTGAGAAAATACAGGTCTAGACTGGTTTTCCTTCCTCCTAGCTGTTACATTTTTGACACCCCCAAAAGTCCTTAACACTTAAGGTGTTTTCACATCTGCAAATTAAATCAGACCCAGGTTCTTTTTTCCATCTTGGTGTGATTCATTTGAGTAGGTGTGAACACACTAATAGCACTTGGATGTAGACCAAAACAACTGCACCAAGATCCTTGAAAGGAAGTGGCCTCGGTCCAGTACCAAACAACCTCTGGAGCAGTTCGTCTGACTTGAGAACGTGGTCTGACCTCGATCTGACCCAAATAGCATGTTTGTATGTTGTACATTGTCAAAGTCTAAAGCAGTACAGCATTTTCAGCACTCTGCTGATGTAGATTAGCTTGGTATATTGCCACAGCTATAAACAAATACCATCTCTGCTGTTGCTCCATGTTTACTTGTGCTTCAGACACATATGACCAATAAGTAGAGTAAACGTTCTCACATAGTTTGTTGTGATGCACTTTGGTGCTTTTGGATTTGTCTCTGTGTGACATGAAACTAAACTATGGAGAAAACGCTCCAAGTTAATGAACTCATCAAATGATTTCGACCAGAGCAACGTTTTTTTTTATTACTTACAAAAATGTCTAGAATCTACAAAAACTGTTGTTAAAAATTAAGTAAAAGAGGAACAACAGTGATACTTTTGGATAGTATTTGTTGAAAAAAAGTAAATATCTGTAAAGCCAAAACTGTAAAATGTCCATCCCACTGAATGACATGTCAACACCGTATGCATAAAGACCAGACGCTGAGCTGCTTACCTCCAGTCTTTTCGTTGTAATACTTGCCGAATGCCTGATCTTTAGAGATGTTTGGGTAGAGAAATGTAAGTGGGTACACGGGTGCGTTCTCTGCCTCCATGATCTGAAAGTTACGTAGGATCTCTGGTAAAGGAATCTGCTTGAGGTCCACACTGGTGAACGGCTGCACTGTTCGCACGTTGGGTTTCCCTACACTCAGAGCAGAAACAAGCCTGAAGTTAAGTGTGTGTGAATCAGTCTGAGAAAACAGAAACACTGGGTGTGTTCGAAAACCTAGTGAGCTGCCTTGCTGTCTTACTGCCCACATAGGCAGCTGCCTAAGTAGAGAGGATTCTATTGTCACTGACTTATAAGGCAGGTTTATTCGATAAATAAATGACACTTGTGCAAGTTCATACAAATTAAAAATCAATAATCATTTATTTACATTTGAAAATGTTCGTTTCTCCACACCGTCCACCATATTTATATTTTTTTCTGTGAGAAAAGTTGTGCCGCACTGAATGCTGGGATTGCCTCCACCGCTAAGGCAGCATTGGATGCTCACTCGTTCTTGAGTCAAAATACCGTTGAAGTTTTAAGATACCTTACTAGTGAACAGCCTCCTTCTCTGGAGCGCGCATAGGATGACGTAAAATGCTGTCTATGTAGAGAGCTCACTAGATTTTCTTACACACCCACTGTGTATATGTGTGTGTGTAGGAGTGTGAGAGCGTACCATTGTTGGAGTACTCCACCCAGCTGAATGTGATGCCACCATCCCTGATGCTCTCACTGAAGCGCAGGAGAAAAGTGCCATTCTGCTTCTTCTTTAACAGGACCTTCTCCTTTCCCTTACTAACAAAACCCATTATAGACCTGCACACATGTTATGAGTATGGACACAATCATAATTCTGTGAGCACAGCCAGATTTCATCCGACTTCCTTCAGAGATTTAGTTTAAAATACAGCACATACATACACACTTACCCATCATTCCACAAGTCTGGAAGGTATTGCTTCACCAAGTTAAGAATGCCATCCAGCCACACCCAGAGGGTAAAATTTGTGTCCTGGATATTCTCCTACAAAGCAGGAATGCAGAGTCAATTTTTTACATTTGGACGGGAATTTTAAATATCTTTTGCAACTGTTTATTTTCTGTGATTAAATGACAGGGACACATACTCGTTTGTCCAATTTTTTTTAGAATAATGAGCTCATTTATGCTTGTTTGTCACTGTTTAAAAAATCTGCTGGGTCAAAATATACATACAGCACACCTTATATTGGCCATACACCGATCAACCATAACATTAAAACCACCTCCTTGTTTCTACAATTACTGTCCATTTTATCAGCTCCACTGACCATATAGAAGCACTTTGTAGTTCTACAATTACTGACTGTAGTCCATCTGTTTCTCTGCATGCTTTGTTAGCCCCCTTTCATGCTGTCCTTCAATGGTCAGGACTCTCCCAGGACCCTTACAGAGTAGGTATTATTTGGGTGGTGGATCATTCTCAGCCCTGCAGTGACACTGACATGGTGGTGGTGTGTTAGTGTGTGTTGTGCTGGTATGAGTGGATAAGACACAGCGATGCTGATGGAGTTTTTAAACACCTCACTGTCACTGCTGGACTGCTGGACTGGTCCACCAACCAAAAATGTCTAGCCAACAGCACCCCGTGGGCAGCATCCTGTGACCACTGATGAAGATGACCAACTCAAACAGCAGCAACAGATCAGCCATCATCTCTGACTTTACATCTTCAAGGTGGACCACCTAGGTAGGAGTGTCTAATAGAGTGGACAGTGAGTGGACACGGTATTTAAAAACTCCAGCAGCGCTGCTGTGTCTGATCCACTCATACCAGCACAACACACACTAACACACCACCACCATGTCAGTGTCACTGCAGTGCTGAGTATGATCCACCACCTAAATAATACCTGCTCTGTGGGGGTCCTGACCATTAAAGAACAACATGAAAGGGGGCTAACAAAGCATGCAGAGAAACAGATGGGCTACAGTCAGTAATTGTAAAACTACAAAGTGCTTCTATATGGTAAGTGGAGCTGATAAAATGGACAGTGAGTGTAGAAACAATATGGTAGTTTTAATGTTATGGCTGATGGGTGTATACGGTATATAGCTCTTTTTTACTCATAGCCATCAATACGCTTCTGACACAACAAATGACTCTTTAGCCACTACACTACACATTTGTTGGATTTCTTGACTTCTGTTGGATACTTGACTTTTCAGTACAGTAAACATATACTTAATAGAGCTGAGGTCAGGACTTAAAGAGTTTTGGGTTCCAATCAGTCACAGAAAAAGATCAGTTGCAGAAATCATTGAAATCCCATAAGTGCCATGAAACACATTGTCCATACAGTTGTATGCAAACTCGGAGTTTAAATATACACATATATTTCAAATACACATCATTTACATTAGTAGAAGGTTAGTTTTTAGTCATCATTACCTTGCTGAATTTAGTCCAGGATATTATACAGTTTTCATAGCTCTGTTGTCTGCCTAAATAAAGAAATGGTAAAATTAGATGAGTGTAAAAAATACAGGTATTGTGAAATAATATCTATATTCCTTAAATAAGAATATGCAGAATATACACAGACGAGACATAACATTATGACCAATGACAGGTGAAGTGAATAACACTGACTATCTCCTCATCATGGCACCTGTTAGTAGGTTGGATATATTAGGACGCAAGTGAACATTTTATCCTCAAAGTTGATGTGTTAGAAGCAGGAAAAATAGGCAAGCATAAGGATTTGAACAAATTTGACAAGGGCCAAATTGTGATGGCTATACGACTGGGTCAGAGCATCTCCAAAACTGTAGCTCTTGTGGGGTGTTCCCGGTCTGCAGTGGTCAGTATCTAGAAAAAGTTGTCCAAGAAAGGAACAGTGGTAAACTGGCGACAGGGTCAAGGGCAGCAAAGGCTCAGTGATGCACGTGGGGAGCGAAGGCCAACACAATATTAGGAAGGTGGTCATAATGTTATGCCTGAATGTTGTATTCCTCACAATGACTGGAGGTAAAGACTGAACACAGGTCCTTAGGACCCACTTTTCTTGAACAATAAAGCACTAATGTTTATAAATCCCCCAAATAAAATATCCTACTGTATTATTTTATTATTATTATTAATATTTATGTACATCATATAATAGTGTGCATTACCTAAGGATTACCTAAAACCTAGGATACTCAGAAGGTCCAACTGTTCACTGTGTGTGACATTGAAGAAGTGTAAGCTACTAGATAACGCTGCAATATCCTCATGGGTTTCTGTCCTTATTATAAAACAATGACTTAAGTGTACGTTATTGCTATTTTTACTCAAGCATGATTAATGGGTGATTTATTTAAGACTGGATACAAGCTTACCAAAGAGTTTTTGAGCAAGAGTCTCAAGCTGGTCTTCATCCAGGCCACGTTTTGCACAAGATATAAACTGCCAGCTTAGCATTTGCCCAAGCTGACTCCATGATGCTACAGGAGAGCTTGCAAAGAACACCAGGTTCTAATAGCACACAGAAATAAATGCAATTGTTAATGCACTGCATAAATATATATGAATCATAAATATGATTTATAAATACAACATAAACAAACAATGTTTCGTGATTTAGTATTAAATCTTAGCAACCATATGTGTAAAAATGGAATTTTAATTAGTATTTATAATATAAATGTTTATATGTACAATGCAATGGCCCAGCAGAAACAAAAGCTCACCACCAAGAGGGTTTGAGCTCTTTAGTTTAAATGTTTAGTGCTACCGGTCTGGCTGGGCACTCAACAATGCAACAATACAATTGGCCATATCTAAGGGACGATAGGTCCGCTGTCTGACTGATGCCAAGTTCACACTACACGACTTTAAAGTTGTTTAGATCGCTGTACAGTTCACACTACACAACTGGATCTCTTGCACTCGGGAGTCTTTTCAGTCCTTGTGTATTTCACACCACACGACTGATCGGCGATAGGGGGTTTTAAACTACACGATCTACCATCAGGAGGAATCGCAGGTGAGTCTGTCTGGTCTCCCAAACTACGTTTTGTCACGAAAACAAACGTGAGAAGTGATGAGGGGTTTAACTATACTACGTCCAAAAATGCACGTCAATAATGAGCGAGCGATCAAAGTTGTTTGTGTGCTGATGTGCAGCGTAAAATCAAAGAGGAAAAACAAATGAATCTGACTTGAGTGGGCTACGCATCCAGCATGGATTTTTCTATAGTGAGTTGGAGGTAAATAATTTTTTTTTTTGCTATTTAAAGTTGGTATTGTGTTTTGTCAAGAACGATAAGGTCGAGAATACTGTAAAACTTGTGTGTGCTGATGTATTCTGATATAAACTATTTTATGCCCGTCCCACGTTTTACAACTCCTCCCCATCCAGTCGCCCGACTGATATCCAGATATTTAGCATGCTAGATATCTCTCTTCAGTCGCCGGAACTCGGATCAAGTTGTTGAGCAGTTCACACATAGCAATTGAGAGCCGAATTTCGATCACCGAACAAATGCCGAGTTGCCTCCGAGCCAGCAAATCTAGAGGCGACCAGTCGGCGAGCAAAAATCGGGGCAAAAATCGTGTAGTGTGAGCTAGGCATAAGCAGGAGTAGTGGTGGCACACACCACTGCTCTCTGTAAGAATCCACAGCTGGCTGGTGTAAAGAAGAAGCCAGCAACTGCAACGTGACAGAAAAAGTAGACAATTCTCCTTGGCCATAGTGGGGATGGTGCAAGCAGCAGAGAAATTATAGTGTGGATTTGGAAATTATTAAATACAAACAAAAGGGTGAAGGGTTGGAAAAAAATTTTTTACACACAGTTTTACACATTATTAATAAAAAAATTTTTACAGTGCAAACTGCACCTAATTTAATTAAAAAGACGTCGCCGTTAAAAAACAAAATTCTTGACACAAGCTACAGAGCCACAACAAACATATTTAACAGTCCTGTCAGTACAACTGGTTTATTATCAGCAAGTGGAAAGTTAATAGAACCACAAATTGTCCACAGATTTTGCTCCTAGACTAACTATAAAAGGTAACAAAGAAGCCAGCAGTCACCCACAAACAGATGCAGGATGACCTAAAAACAGCAGAATCAACAGTTACACAGTGAAGAAAAGCAATAAACTGCACCACAATTACCTTTCAAATTGAAAGTTCATCAAAAAGAACCTTGTAAACTTCAAAATGTAGAAGTCAAAATAACACTACAACGCACAATAAGCCGATTTTTTCTTGTGATAAATGTTTCCTCTTAGTCACATTACAGACATGCATCCAAAAGCCTTACCACAATTTTTACAATGCATGAATGAAAACATGGCAGACTCCCTTGCTGAAAGGCTAGCATTAAATGATACTGTGGTAGAAAAAGAAAACCTGACCTGGTGCTGCACTTCACCTCGTAGCCACTAGTGCCTAAACTCTACCCCTTGCTACCTTAACACTTAAGTCAGTGAGTACTTGTTTTCCCCACCTTAGGGTCAGTGCAGAGCATGTTGAACCAAAGTATAGATGCCCAGGCACTCTGCTGCTGGCTGGAGTTGGAGATCACAATGACAGGGAGAGAGGAAGTCTGAGAAACAGAGAAAATATTAAAATAAGAATTTAATAATATACACATTTTCCATTAAGATGAATGTTGGCCATTTTGAAACACTATTGAGAGTGCAAAGGGTAATCCTCACCTCTAGAGGCACAGACAGGTCATGCAAATCAAACTGTGTCTCAAAGTGAATTGTATGCAGTTCCTCAGTCACACTCAGTGACAGCTGGATACACACAGATACAAAAATAAAACAATTATTAAAAACACCAATTATTCCTCAGTAACTGAGCAAGGGGTGTACAGTGCAAAGACACAGATGATAACCAGGATGAAGGAGAACTACAACAAAAATCATCCTGAACAGCTGAGCCTTTAATTGCAACTTAATTTGCCTTTATTTTTGATTAAGCAACTGCCATAATACAAAAGCACCTCCTGTCACTGTCATTCCCATTTAGAATTTGAACCCAGGGTTACATTTTTTTTTTAAACCCAGCGTGGTGCATTGTTCTGACTGTAACTGGGGGCATTTAGGGTTTGCTTAACTCATAAAGTAAAAAAAACTTTGTTACGTGGAACATAAGTGTACTTTACTGACTCTTTCAAGGTGCAATACAGAATACAGTGAGAGATGAATGATTCAATGCCGTGAAACACACTTTTTGATCAATTGTTGACAATTGTTGAAAATGTGTAAGCACATACAGTGACCATTATCAGTGTCATTACAGGAAGGTCTGTTACATGATGACTGGCTTGCAAAATGTGTCATACGTCACTTTTTTGGTTTTGGTTTGATTATAAATTTGTTAGTGTGAAAGCTAAACAAACCAGGACTAAAATGTAACAGGTAAAATATATCATTTTTTTGGTTGGTCCAGACCGAGGGAACTAAACTACAAGCATAAACGCAGCCTAAGAGTATCTTCACAGTAAAATAACCATTTTAACTAAGGCTAGAAATTTAGATGTAATTTATAAGGTTTTTATACAAAGCTTCCAACTAAATACATTTCCATTTTTAAAGAACATTAAATACAAGTAATCAAAGTGATACTCACATCATTATTCCCCTTCCCTCCTGCTCCAACCTTCTGCTCTCTTAAAGTCTGGAGAACACAACATCTTTAACCTTTTACTGCAGGAACTTTTTACAGCATTTGTCTTAAAATTAGATTTAAAAAAATCAACTTACCAAATGTCTGAAATCTGCCACCATGCCACCATTCATGCTCTCAGACATGTTTAAAGCTTTGCTTAACGTTCCCAGAACATTAAACCTACGATACCTTTAACACATACACACAAATAAAGATTGGCACATCAGTGATATTGCATGTTGGCAGGACTGTCTGATTTAAACTATTAAACTATTTAAACTATTTTCTTAGTACATACCCCTTCACATTTGGAGCAGCCCTTATATGCAGAAAGAAAACAGAAAGAGAAAACAGTTGTTAAGCCAAGTGTGAGCCAATAAAATTTAAATTAGTCTGAAGCATCTGATTCATTCTGTTTTAACTTTTTTTACTAAAGGTTATCTTGCAAAAACAGAAGTGCTCATACTTATCAATGGACACAGTAACTTTCATGGCATGGTTAAGTTCAGGCACCTTAAAAAGAAATCTGCAAACACAGAACACATGGGAACAGTAGTGAAGGTTAAACAAGAGCTGAGACATGTGGAGATGTGGCCTAGCACCAAAACCGAGTCTGATCTTAAACCTTGACCTCAAAAGTTGCCGAGCTACATCACTAGGGTCAAAAGTATGACAGTGTTAAGATCTCAATTATTTCTGCAACTATTTTTACAGACTAAATAATTCAAACACTTCCCTCATCCCCCCAGAAATTGAAACACATAAAAGTATTTATGGTCTCCATAGCACAACATGTTGCTTGTTATATTTTAACAGCAGTAGGTAGTATAAAGTATATAGTATTTAGTATCTTTATTAAAGAACGGCTTATTATAAGTACCGGGTGTCACAGCTGTGCCCCTAAAAATCATTTTTCCATGCAGTCATTTTCAGTGTAAATGTGAACAAAATGCTTGAATGGTTGAGCTCTAAGAACACAGCCAAATTTAACATGTGTTTAAAATCAAACGTGTTTTTTGATTTATAGAATGCAACATGGCCTTACCTGGTTTTTACTGAGAATTGGACATTGGTTCGAAGCACAAGAGGGCCTCGACCTTGTGGCATGGAGGGTTGCGTTTCCACAACAAAGGCACTACAGCAAACAAACAGGAAACCCCAGGGTTTAATGCATTTATTGGTGTACAAAGTATGAATGTTTTCTTATATTTTTTTAAAATGATAATAACAGGATACATACTTGAACCCCATATGTTTGTGTTCGCAAGTTAATAATACAAACCCCATTTCCAGAAAAGTTGGGACGCTTTGTAATATGCAATAAAAAAAAATCTGTTATTTGTTCATTTTCTGTAAATATAAACACAATGCCTCCAACACACTCCAAAAAAGTGTGCCTACCCCTGTGTTCCATCACCCTATTAATGAGACTTTTTAATGGTTTGGAAACCATTTTTGCAAGTGGAATTTTTTCTCCATTCTTGCTTGATACTAAACTTCAGCCACTCAACAGTCTGTGGTCACCCGTCATCTGATTCTCCTTTTTATGCTGCACTATATTTTCAACAGGAGACAGATCTGGACTGCAGGCAGGCCAGTCAAGCACACACACTCTGTGTCTATGAAGCCACACTATTGTCGCGGGTGCAGAATGATCCAGTGGATCCTCCCTTTCATACCCATTTTTATACACTCACCTGTTACCAATTCACCTGCTCATTGTGAAATTCTGTAATTGATTATTCTACAAACTTTTCGCTCTTATTTTGCCTCTGTCCCAACTTTTTTAAAGTGTGTTGCAGGAATAAAATTCTGAATGTGTTTATGTTTACAAAATACAAATTTGATCTGTTAAAACATTGGAAATATTTTCTTTCTAGTTTTGTCAGTTAAATAAAGATTTAACAGAATTAACAAATCACAGATTTCTTCTTTTTACTGCATTTTATAAAACATCCCGACTTGATAAAAATGGGGTTTGTAAAAAACATACTCAGTTTTTCAAGTGTTTGTGTGTACCTCGTCAGCAGGGTTTTAATTAGCATGTCCACGCGTTCCTGTAGGGGGTGCTTTTGGACTTTGATGGGGTCCTCGTCATAACTCAGCTTCCCCTGAAGCTCCTCCAGCTTCTGTAGGAACTTGTGCAACTGAAACATCCCGTCTCCTACCTGTGTGTACCTAATTAGGTAAAACTGAGATTAGAAGGTTCAGGTACAGTACAGTTCATGGTACAGTGTTCTTTTGACACTCAAAATTCACGTAATTACCAGGTTACATTTACCACTGAATGGTTTTGTGTTATTTACACACTACAGTCTCACATGAATTTACATTGTTGAGTTAATTGTTGACTAAATGAATTTACATTGTTAAGTAAACAGCTAACGTTATTAAAATCAACTATCACATACAGTGGATCTGACCAAACTAAAATGTACATCAGCGTTTAATTATTTTTCTCAAGTACCATTTTAACTTGAAACTAAGGAAAATATTATATTAAGTAATATTAATACAAAATACATGTAGGTTTCACAGACTTACAACTTGTCTATGAAAGCTGAAACCCTCTGCCTAAAATTAAAAAGATGATAGCTACACTACAGTGGTTCTTTATCCTTTCCCTCCTTAAACCTTTGTTTTATTATATAGGTTACAACTTTTACCAGCAACTTAAATTAACAGCAAGTCTCCACCCAGCTGACTTGCACAACACAGAAAACTTAGGATATATCTCCTTAATTAGATTAATACCACTGCTGCAATAATGAGAATTAAACTCATATTGACTAATAGAACTGTGTGATCCAAACAATACAGGAGCTACCAGTTTCACCATCACCTATAGTCTACAGTCTCTACCCAAGTCTATTGGCGATACGGTGGCTAATTGGGTAGCACTGTTGCCTCACAGCAAGTGGGTGGGGAGGTCCGGGTCCTTTCTGTGTGGAGATTGCATGTTCTCTTCTTGTCTGTGTGGGTTTCCTCCCACAGTCCAAAGACATTCAAGTGAGGTGAATTGGAGACACTAAACTGTCCATGACTGTGTTCAATATAACATTGTGAACTGATGAATCTTGTGTAATGAGTAACTACCATTTCTGTCATGAATGTAACCAAAAGAGTCTAAAGACTGCTACAACATACTGTGGTGCCTGCATGAGGAATGGTTGATTCACAGATTATGTGTGTGTCGGAGGGTGCGTGACAGTCCTCATAAGGAAGTTAGAATTGGGGAATTGAATATGGAAAAAGAGGGGAAATGCAAACATAAAATCAAAAAGAGTTCATGTTAACTTTCAACTTTAAAGATATAGGTATAGATAAATGTATACAGCTACTGACTGTAGTTACGCTGTACAATTTGTCACCCCTCTACCCCGTCAAAAATGGAAAGGGAAGCCGCTCAGGTGGCGCAGCATTAAAAAAAACACACTAGCACACCATAACTGGGATTTCGAATACATCATATCGAATCTCAGCTCTGCCATCCAGTTGGGCGGCTACATGAACAACGATTGGCTGTTGTTCACAGGGTTCATCAAAACTGGTGCAATTACGACCTCTACTGGCTTTCTGCTGGCTCTTGCGGTGTGGCTCTCTGATTGATGGCGCCTGCGCAGAGTTGGGGAATAATGCTGATCAATGCTGGCTCTCCGTGCACAAGGCTGACCCGCATATGAACTCGCCTCGTGCAGGTGAAAAGATGCAGTCGTACTGAACACGTGTTGGAGGGGGTGTGTGTCAGTTGCGAAGCTCCTCAGTCAGCAGTAGAGGGTTGTATCGGTAGAGGTTAAGCATAACACAATCAGGGTAATTGGATATGACTAGATTAGGGGAGAAAATTGGAGGGAAAAATTAGAGAAAAAGAGAAAAAAATGGAAAGGGACCCTAATAACCTGCACTGGTGAGGTGAGGTGCCATTCTATTGCAGGGCAAAACACACATACAAACATACTTATTTACCTAGGTGCACATTACAGTACCCAATCCACCCTCTACAACAAGGAAACCCACACTGATAGGGACAGAAAAACTCCCTAGTCCCTCCCTTTTTATAACTGTTTATTACAGCAGTTAGCAACAGTCTGGCTGGTCATTTAAAATATTGTGTATAGTTGCATTTGACCCATATGCCACCAGGTGAGCAGGTTTTAAGCCATTCACAGTGTCCGTCATACCATTTTTCCAATGGTTCAAGGTCTGTGTTTTCCGGAGCCCCAATACAAGAGATCTGCTGTCTGCGCTTCCAGCCCTCCAGCTCCTCCATGATCTCAGACAAGAGAGCAGCAGCAGCATCCAGCAGAGAGGAGATCTCAGTGAGAAACGACTGAAACAGAAAGAGGCAAAGACAAAAAAAAAAGAGATGAAAGTGGTCAAGATCTAAAATCCAACAAAGAAACCAAATATGTATGATAAATACATAAAAATATAAAGATGTACATTTCTAGATGTATTGAGCCTGTTGAGCATCATCTGCAGAACTTTTAGCTGCTTGTTTTTCTCTGCTTCATCTGTTGTACCTGAAATATACAAGCATGGTCAGAATCTGGTAATTTCACTTTCTTGATTTGAGCATGTATTCTCACAAACCCTGTATAATCATTTATTAATTCATGTTTACCAATCATGTCATTCTGGTCAGGGTTACAGTGGGTCTGGCGCAACCCTGAAACACTGGGCGCAAAGTGAGGACACACCCTAAACAGGGCACCAATCCATTGCAAGGCAACGTATACAAATGACTTTACACAATTACACATGAATCTGGGGCAATTTAGTGCAGCCGATTCATCTTTTGTATGTTTTCGGAATGTATGTATGAGGAAACCAGAAGAACAAGCTCACACAGGTAGAAAAAGCACACAGAGAGCCGCACGCCCCAAATACTTGGAAAACATGTGCCAACTTCTAACCCCAATATTGACCAAGTCGGCTTTGCACCTCCCATAACAGTAGAACATACAGAATAGTACAAAAATGTATTAAAACTAAAGAAACAGAACATTTATAATCATAGTATGATGGAAGAGGGTATAAGAATAATAGATATAAAAAACTCACCTTCCATTTGGTGTGTCTGATACTTGAAGTCAAACTCATCCTGTTGCTCCTCTAGACACCTCAATGAGTGCTCCAGCACCTGTCAATCAATCCATCCATCAATCCATCCACCAATCCATTCATCCATCAATCCACACATACAACAGACTACACTGATCAGCCATAACATTAAAACCACCTCATTGTTTCTACACTCACTGTCCATTTTATCAGCTCCACTGACCATATAGGTGCACTTTGTAGTTCTACAATTACTGACTGTTTCTCTGCATGCTTTGTTAGCCCCCTTTCATGCTGTTCTTCAATGGTCAGGACCCCCACAGGACCACTACAGAGCAGGTATTATTTGGGTGGTGGATCATTCTCAGCACTGCAGTGACACTGACATGCTTCACACAATTCCACCACAACAGAACTTATAAATATATATAATGATATATGCAGGTAAAGCGGTGGAATATATAAATATTACAAAACTTTCGCTTCAGGCTACTTCTACCACTTTAAACCATCTGCATCACTCCCATTCTTAAGACAAGAAGCTAGGTCTGGATAGAGCCAACCTTAAACATAATCAGCTAATTTCTAATCTGTACTAAGCCATATGCGTGTGCAGTCAGAGCTGCTTGTTGAAACCTGCAGTAATTTACACCTCTAGTATATAAATTCCAGTGAAACATGAATGTGTGGTAAATAAATGCTGTGTCTGATATACAGTGTATCACAAAAGTGAGTACACCCCTCACATTTCTGCAGATATTTAAGTATATCTTTTCATGGGAGAACACTGACAAAATGACACTTTGACACAATGAAAAGTAGACTGTGTGCAGCTTATATAAGAGTGTAAATTTATTCTTCCCTCAAAATAACTCAATATACAGCCATTAATGTCTAAACCACCAGCAACAAAAGTGAGTACACCCCTTAGTGAAAGTTCCTGAAGTGTCAATATTTTGTGTGGCCACCATTATTTCCCAGAACTGCCTTAACTCTCCTGGGCATGGAGTTTACCAGAGCTTCACAGGTTGCCACTGGAATGCTTTTCCACTCCTCCATGACGACATCACGGAGCTGGCGGATATTCGAGACTTTGTGCTCCTCCACCTTCCGCTTGAGGATGCCCCAAAGATGTTCTATTGGGTTTAGGTCTGGAGACATGCTTGGCCAGTCCATCACCTTTACCCTCAGCCTCTTCAATAAAGCAGTGGTCGTCTTAGAGGTGTGTTTGGGGTCATTATCATGCTGGAACACTGCCCTGCGACCCAGTTTCCGGAGGGAGGGGATCATGCTCTGCTTCAGTATTTCACAGTACATATTGGAGTTCATGTGTCCCTCAATGAAATGTAACTCCCCAACACCTGCTGCACTCATGCAGCCCCAGACCATGGCATTCCCACCACCATGCTTGACTGTAGGCATGACACTCTTATCTTTGTACTCCTCACCTGATTGCCACCACACATGCTTGAGACCATCTGAACCAAACAAATTAATCTTGGTCTCATCAGACCATAGGACATGGTTCCAGTAATCCATGTCCTTTGTTGACATGTCTTCAGCAAACTGTTTGCGGGCTTTCTTGTGTAGAGACTTCAGAAGAGGCTTCCTTCTGGGGTGACAGCCATGCAGACCAATTTGATGTAGTGTGCGGCGTATGGTCTGAGCACTGACAGGCTGACCCCCCACCTTTTCAATCTCTGCAGCAATGCTGACAGCACTCCTGCACCTATCTTTCAAAGACAGCAGTTGGATGTGACGCTGAGCACGTGCACTCAGCTTCTTTGGACGACCAACGCGAGGTCTGTTCTGAGTGGACCCTGCTCTTTTAAAACGCTGGATGATCTTGGCCACTGTGCTGCAGCTCAGTTTCAGGGTGTTGGCAATCTTCTTGTAGCCTTGGCCATCTTCATGTAGCGCAACAATTCGTCTTTTAAGATCCTCAGAGAGTTCTTTGCCATGAGGTGCCATGTTGGAACTTTCAGTGACCAGTATGAGAGAGTGTGAGAGCTGTACTACTAAATTGAACACACCTGCTCCCTATGCACACCTGAGACCTAGTAACACTAACAAATCACATGACATTTTGGAGGAAAAATGACAAGCAGTGCTCAATTTGGACATTTAGGGGTGTAGTCTCTTAGGGGTGTACTCACTTTTGTTGCCGGTGGTTTAGACATTAATGGCTGTATATTGAGTTATTTTGAGGGAAGAATAAATTTACACTGTTATATAAGCTGCACACAGACTACTTTTCATTGTGTCAAAGTGTCATTTTGTCAGTGTTGTCCCATGAAAAGATATACTTAAATATCTGCAGAAATGTGAGGGGTGTACTCACTTTTGTGATACACTGTATATGCAGTGGTAATTTGCTTATCAGCCGCTGTGCTGTAAGCATGTTGTAGTCCTTCAATTCTAATCAGGTAGTCTTTTTTGCTAAGCAGGTGAAGTACAGTCATAATAGAACAGTCACTTCTATTTTTATTTGCCAACCTTTTACAAATGTACATTAAGCTTGTGAAACATCTCATTGAAAACCCAATTACTATGACTTACCTGAACTTTGCTCTTAAAACCTTTGATATTCTTCTCTAAATGTTTCTGTCCCTCCGACTCCACTGAGCTCTGTTCAACCTGCAACATCTGAACCTGAAATAACAGCAAATAATAAAATAAGTTTCACTAATTTCTAAGTTTCTAAGACATACAGTAAGAATCATGGTCACACAGGTAAAGAGGGTAATTTGTAATAGTTTTAAAGCAAGTACTGACTTGTTGTGCTAGCTCTGCAGCCTGCAGAATCTCTCGCTCGCTGGCCAGGAACCAGTTGATAATTTCTGCCAAAGTACATGGATCCTCTTGGTACCTCTACAATTCAAATAAAAAACTTAGGAAATGTTCATTTGTGAATTGGCTTTTACAGGCATTAAAAAATGATAACTCATGTTTTACCTTTATTATTCCTAAAAATATATGCTAAAATTTGATAGCTGTAATGTTGGGACTGAGGCAATGTAAGAGTGGAAAGTCTAAGCCTTTCCACAGGTAATGTTTTAATAATCGAGTGTAAAAGGAGCATTTACGAATGCGGGCCTGCGTTCACACCGGCAGAGTCATTATTGCCCATGGACATTTGGTTGCCATGGTTTAACTGACACCAAGGGAAAAACAAGCAAATGCTATGGTAGTACAGCATACTTTACTGCTAGTATCTACAGAGTATATAGAAAAAAACATTTTGACTACAAATCAGATTCATTCTTACCCAGTTTTTACCACAAATCAGATGTAATCCCACTTAAAATAAAATTCCTGAAGGCAAATTGCTTGTCTATAAATGTAACTTCTGCGTAGTGCATCACTGTCTGTGAAGTCATTATGACAAGAAAACTGCATCTGCCATCTATCACTACCATCTATTTCCAAAGATTTACACTGCTTTCATCTCTAAAAGGAACAATTATCTAGAAATCGAAAAAGGCGTGTACTGCTTCACGGTGGCGCAGATGAAGCGCATACCACTCTGCACAATACATAATTATTACAGGCAATCGCCACATCACTTCGCTACTAATTTGCATAAAGCTGAACTTTGCTGAACATTGTCGCACCACCGACTCCGCCCACTTTGCGTCACTAACGTTTGCACTGCCGCTTGTTAGCAGTAACCGCCTTTTCTAATTGAAAATGAATGACAGCCTGTCCCTTGGGTGCATCGCTGCCATTGTGAACGCCAGGTAAGAGTGCTGGAGTTCAGGACGGCTTTCTCTTTGTGCTGGGCAACCAATCCCCCTCTCCCCCTTTTAATTAATTTATTTATTTTTTACATTTAGTAGCAACATGTGCTTCAAATAACATCTTTGTGTTTCAGCAAGACAATGCCGAGCCAACATTTGCTGTCACAACAGTGTGGCTTTATAATAATAAGAGTGTACAGGTGCTAGACTGGCCTGCCAGCAGTCTAGACCTGTCTCCCATTTAAAAAAAGGACTTCTTGTGCAATATATGACAATGGAAAACATTAAGAGAACATTTTTTAAATAAAAAGTGATGTAACAGTGGTAAACTAGAACCAGTAGAAAAAGGAAATATTAAGCCAAAGAAAGAAAGGACAAAAGGAGAGAAGATTTTACCTGAAAGATTTGTTTAAAGCGTCTAAAATTTCGCTGCATAAGAAAATTTCCTTCCTGGACGAAACGACTGTACTGATTATCCAGATTCTCCAACAGGACCTGAAACAGGACCACCGCCCGAGAAGTGTCCCGAGAAGCTCCTTCCCTAGTAAATGCACACAGAAAACACATTTTTACTTAGCTTTACTAAGGTTGCATCATTCATTCAGCCCTGCTGTATTAGCTTTACTGGTACTTACCAGTCTTGGTCCTCTATCCATTGTGCAAGATAGTATCTCACATCCATGGGCAACTCCTCTTTGTTGTACAATTCATCTAACCGCTGCAAACACGATGTGTCGAGCTGTTTTAAGCGCTCCCACTGCGACATTCTACACACAAAAACATACATCCAATCAGAAGCTAGTTCAGTAGATCTTTTTTATTAAATTAAGTAGGAATTACAATTAAAATTCAATTTGACAGGCTACAGTTTACTAAACAAAACTTTACTAACAATGCTCACGTTCTGGCTGGTGTACTCGCATGCTGGTGTAAGTTTGCATTTCTCTCACAGGTCCCTGAGCTGGTTTATTATTTGTGTCTAAAGTGTTCAAATTAAGTTCAATTTCAATAAAATATATTTTGATACAATGCCATCTAAACTATTCTCTGGAAAACTTGGCCTACTCAGTTCAGCACATTTATCATGTCACCAGATGCAAAACAGTAACATAAGTTCATTTAAAAGAAGGACAGGGAGTCCAAGATGGCTGACACAGTAGTACTGGCCCCCAGTGGACTCCTTTTTAAAAAATTCGTTCGGGGGGGGGGGGGCATTCTATAGGGGGCAATATAGAATTGCTTTGTACACATGTACAGTGTATCACAAAAGTGAGTACACCCCTCACATTTCTGCAAATATTTCATTATATCTTTTCATGGGACAACACTATAGAAATAAAACTTGGATATAACTTAGAGTAGTCAGTGTACAACTTGTATAGCAGTGTAGATTTACTGTCTTCTGAAAATAACTCAACACACAGCCATTAATGTCTAAATGGCTGGCAACATAAGTGAGTATACCCCACAGTGAATATGTCCAAATTGTGCCCAAATGTGTCGTTGTCCCTCCCTGGTGTCATGTGTCAAGGTCCCAGGTGTAAATGGGGAGCAGGGCTGTTAAATTTGGTGTTTTGGGTACAATTCTCTCATACTGGCCACTGGATATTCAACATGGCACCTCATGGCAAAGAACTCTCTGAGGATGTGAGAAATAGAATTGTTGCTCTCCACAAAGATGGCCTGGGCTATAAGAAGATTGCTAACACCTTGAAACTGAGCTACAGCATGGTGGCCAAGGTCATACAGCGGTTTTCCAGGACAGGTTCCACTCGGAACAGGCTTCGCCAGGGTCGACCAAAGAAGTTGAGTCCACGTGTTCGGCGTCATATCCAGAGGTTGGCTTTAAAAAATAGACACATGAGTGCTGCCAGCATTGCTGCAGAAGTTGAAGACGTGGGAGGTCAGCCTGTCAGTGCTCAGACCATACGCCGCACACTGCATCAACTCGGTCTGCATGGTCATCATCCCAGAAGGAAGCTGACGCACAAGATAGCCCGCAAACAGTTTGCTGAAGACAAGCAGTCCAAGAACATGGATTACTGGAATGCCCTGTGGTCTGACGAGACCAAGATAAACTTGTTTGGCTCAGATGGTGTCCAGCATGTGTGGCGGCGCCCTGGTGAGAAGAACCAAGACAACTGTATCTTGCCTACAGTCAAGCATGGTGGTGGTAGCATCATGGTCTTGGGCTGCATGAGTGTTGCTGGCACTGGGGAGCTGCAGTTCATTGAGGGAAACATGAATTCCAACATGTACTGTGACATTCTGAAACAGAGCATGATCCCCTCCCTTTTCCAACAGGATAACGACCCCAAACACAACCTCCAAGATGACAACTGCCTTGCTGAGGAAGCTGAAGGTAAAGGTGATGGACTAAACCCAATTGAGCACCTGTGGCGCATCCTCAAGTGGAAGGTGGAGGAGTTTAAGGTGTCTAACATCCACCAGCTCCGTGATGTCATCATGGAGGAGTGGAAGAGGATTCCAGTAGCAACTTGTGCAGCTCTGGTGAATTCCATGCCCAGGAGGGTTAAGGCAGTGCTGGATAATAATGGTGGTCACACAAAATATTGACACTTTGGGCACAATTTGGACATGTTCACTGTGGGGTGTATTCACTTATGTTGCCAGCCATTTAGACATTAATGGCTGTGTGTTGAGTTATTTTCAGAAGACAGTAAATCTACACTGCTATACAAGTTGTACACTGACTACTCTAAGTTATATCCAAGTTTCATGTCTATAGTGTTGTCCCATGAAAAGATATAATGAAATATTTGCAGAAATGTGAGGGGTGTACTCACTTTTGTGATACACTGTATATGTATATATAACAAATAAAGGCATTCTATCTGCCCTAGCTTATCCTTTTGTGGATAATAAAATGTACATGCACTCTGGACCTGTAGTCATTTTACTTCAACATTTATATGTACTGTTGTGGTATCTGAACAAACAAGAATTATTTACTAACTAAAATTTTATGATGGAGAAACTACAATGATTTTATGCCAGTTATCTCAGATGGACAGTGACTCTGGCCAGCCATGACCCAAGATTACATTCCCAAGCCCTGTAGGCCAATTCCCAAGGCCAGTGCTGGGTCAGTGGTGTTTTTCATTGGTGAAGGGTGAAGGAGCTGGGAAATTATATATAACAACAAATGGATTTTTGTTGGTTCCTGAAACAGCAAAGTGCACCTTTATTGCAGGTCTATCTGATAATGTGGTAACTGTGTGTAAAAGTCTGTTATGGCGTAGGTTTACAGAAACACTGAACAATTTCTGTGGTGGGTATCAGATGGAAAAACTGAATCAGTGGATTTCCTGTACTCTCAATAATACTTTTTTTCCATTTTTGCCAAGTGTAAGTATTAATAAAACTCATCATCCAGATAAAGTATTAGTTTATCTGAATGTAACAAATGTTTGTCATATACATATAACTGATAACTGATCATTCAGTCATTCATTGTCTGTTTACTTTACCCTATTCAGGGTCGTGGTGGGTACAATTTACTGGGCGAAAGGTAGGAAACACCTGGACAGGTCGCCAGTCCATCACAAGACACACACACACACTTGTTCCATATATCACAGAAGTAACAGCGTTTCATACAGTTCGTTTTTATAATAAGGCTTCATTTCTTTTTCATCAACAGCGTTGTCCTGGTCAGGGTCGCGGGGGGGGGGGGGGGGGGGTACGATTTACTGGGCGAAAGGTAGGTAACACCTGGACAGGTCACCAGTCCATTACAGTGCGTGCACACACACACACACACACACACACACACTTGTTCCATATATCACAGAGGTAACAGCGTTCCATACAGTTTGCATTTATAATTAGGATTCATTTCATTTTTATCAACAGCGTTGTCCTGGTCAGGGTCGCGGTGGGTACGATTTACTGGGCGAAAGGTAGGAAAAACCTGGACAGGTCACCAGTCCATTACAGTGCGCACACACACACACACACACACTTGTTCCATATATCACAGAGGTAACAGCGTTGCATACAGTTGCATTTATAATGGGGCTTAATTTCATTTTCATCAACAGCGTTGTCCTGGTCAGGGTCGCGGGGAGTACGATTTACAGGTCACCAGTCCATCACAGCGCGCGCACACACACACACACACACACACACACACACTTGTTCCATATAACTCAATATATCACTGATGTAACAGCGTCCCACACAGCTCGCATTTATAATCGGGCTTCATTTCTTTTTCATCAACAGCGTTGTCCTGGTCAGGGTCGCGGTGGGTACGATTCACTGGGCGAAAGGTAGGAAACACCTGGACAGGTCGCCAGTCCATTACAGTGCGCGCACACACACACACTTGTTCCATATATATCATGGATAACAGCGTTCCATACAATTCGCATACAGTTTATAATCGGGCTTTATTTCATTTTCATCAACTGCGTTGTCCTGGTCAGGGTCGCAGTGGGTACGATTTACTGGGTGAAAGGTTGGAAACACCTGGACCGTCCATCACAGTGCGCGCACACACACACACTTGTTCCATACATCACAGAGGTAACAGTGTTTCATACAGGTCGCATTAATAATCGGGCTTTATTTCATTTTCATCAACTGCGTTGTCCTGGTCAGGGTCGCGGTGGGTACGATTTACTGGGCGAAAGGTAGGAAACACCTGGACCGTCCATCACAGTGCGCACACACACATACTTGTTCCATACATCACAGAGGTAACAGTGTTTCATACAGGTCGCGTTTATAATAGGGCTTCATTTATTTTTCATCAACAGCGTTGTCCTGGTCAGGGTCGCAGTGGGTACGATTTACTGGGCGAAATCACAGTCCATCACAGTACACACACACACACACACACACACACACACACACACACACACTTGTTCCATATAACTCAATATATCACTGATAACAGCGTCCCACACAGCTCGCATTGATAATCGGGCTTCATGTCTTTTTAATGAACAGCGTTGTCCTGGTCAGGGTCGCGGTGGGTACGATTTACTGGGCGAAAGATAGGAAACACCTGGACAGTCCATCACAGAGTACACACACACACACACTTGTTCCATATATCACAGAGGTAACAGTGTTTCATACAGGTCGCATTGATAATTGGGCTTAATTTCATTTTCATCAACAGCGTTGTCCTGGTCAGGGTCGCGGCGGGGCCGATTTGATCGGAAAGACAAGAATACCCTGGACCAGGGCATTGTCTGGGCCCGACCGGACGACAGCGCTTCTGTGATTCGAACAGCATAGGAAATTCCGTTCCACTAATTAGTATAAATGGTATTAAAATGTAAATGTATTGATAAGTCAACTATGAAACGCTCACCTCTGTGCGGTGTACGGAACACCGTGAATACACCTCAACACCTGTATAACTGAGCACATGCATTAATCTCTTACCTGTTACAGTAGATTAACAGGGATCCACTTGAGTACAAAAATTCTTGCAAAAAGTCCTGCAAATCAGGCACTTGCACCGCATATAAACTCTGTTACGCTCCAACACAGCAGTCTGAGGTAAATAACCATGTCAGAATTTATGATTATAGTAAACAAGAGTAAATAAACACGAGCTCCGTGCGGTGGAACAGCAGCCGCTCGCTTTTCTTTCAACCCCCTCCTGAAAAGCCACAGCTCATTGGTTAACCTGCCTTTTGCTTGTGTTGGTTCTTGTTTCCTATTGGTCTGTTCTTTCGGTTGTTCCGCCTCCTCCCACATTGTAATGCACATGCCTCATGTTTAACACGCATTTTCTCAGTAAACATGAACGAACTGAAGTAAAACGTGACCGGTGATTATTATTTATTCGTTATTGTCATATTGCGTTAATATTCCTGTTCCCTGAGCGGCCGTGTTTACGCAGAAAGCAGCCACTGCGTGTGTTCACAGCGATTTGGCGAACTACCTGTCAATCAAATCGGCGGAGGGAGGAAGCCGGAACAGCGGCCATATCGAAACTTAAGGGCTGAGAACTGAAGCTTCCAAGAAATGACGAAGCGAAAGTTACTGCGTTCATCCAAGCGCTAAATTCAAACCCTCGTATCAGCAACACAAGTTCATAAAAACTATAAAAACATGTCAGATATTGTTTATTGTAGTTCAAATTAATCAAAGGACCTGCCCTTATTTAAACTGCTTTATTTTTTTTGAGAAACACTGTGATCAATGTAAACTACTGGTACATGTTATATGTTCTGACAACGTGATTTATAGACACTATATTCAATAATATAAATGTGAAAAAACAGCACAAATATAACAACTAAGATGGAAAGTTACCTGAGTTTTACCTATATTGCATAACTACAGTGCAGTTATTAATGATGAGGAAGAATTTGAGTGAAAAATGAATAAATGAAAGTAAAAGTGCAGTTCCAAGTATACAGTGTATGGTACAAATTAAATATAGATATATATACAGTGGGGGAAATAAGTATTTGATCCCCTGCTGATTTTGTAAGTTTACCCCCTTACAAAGACTTGAACAGTCTATAATTTTTATGGAAGGTTTATTTTAACAGAGAGAGAGACAGAATATCAACAAAAAATCCAGAAAAAAAACATTAAATAAAAGTTATAAATTAATTTGTATTTAATTAAGGGAAATAAGTATTTGATCCCCTACCAACCAGCAAGAATTCTGACCCCCACAGACCGGTTATGTGCCCATGAGACACACAAATTAGTCTTGTCCCTGTATAAAAGACTCCTGTCACAGAATCAGTTTCTTCCATTCAAATCTCTCGACCACCATGGGCAAGACCAAAGAGCTATCAAAGGACGTCAGGGACAAGATTGTAGACCTGCACAAGGCTGGAATGGGCTACAAGACCATCAGCAAGAAGCTTGGTGAGAAAGAGACCACTGTTGGTGCGATAATTAGAAAATGGAAGAAATACAAGATCACAGTCAATCACCCTCACTCTGGAGCTCCATGCAAGATCTCACCTGGTGGGGTAAGAATGATTCTGAGAAAGGTGAGGTCAGTCCAGAATTACACGGGAGGAGCTTGTCAATGATCTCAAGGGAGCTATATATATATATATATATACAGTACATCAACATACGTATGTGTATGAATATACTTCAGGACACATATATACCTGTATGTACAAATACATGTAGGACCCCATGTAGGGCCCTCAGACCTTAGATATCACCCGCTGTCCCAGATTGCTGGAGTTGTAGAGCCTAATGGCTTCGGGGACAAAGGACACTTTTAGTCAGTCATTAGAGCAACTCAGTGACAGCAGTCTGTCACTAAACATACTCCTCTGTTTTATGATAACTGTGTGCAGAGGGTGGCTCTCATTGTCCATGATGGAGTGAAATTATGTGTAATCATGTTTAAGAACACAATCCCATTTATACAAGAAAGGTTCTGATGTCTATGAAGTAATGCTGTAAAAATAATTAGAAAATGAGGGAGTTGCTGAGGACTGTGAGGATGTACCGGAACCAAGGTCACCTGTAAACAAAGTATTTAACTGGAGATAATGGTAGATAAAAGCTATCTTTTTCAGAAAAAAATGATAAAAACTGAAAATCAATTAATCATTACTATAGTAATTGAAAGGTGGAGAAAGAAGGGCCTGCACATTTTTAGGCTTGTCACTCCCTGGGAAAGAAGTGTTTTGGGCTGTAAAAGCCTTTAAAAAACTCATTGCTTATTCGGGTTATTTTTCTTGTTCATTTTTATTGGTGCTAAGGTGGTGATTTTGGTGGTGAAGCTAAACATTCATAACAGTCATAGCATTCATTCATTTATCTAGGCCTTTATAAAGCACAAGTGGTATTGTGGTGGGTCCATAGTTTATCCTATTATCACATGGCTATAATGATGATAATATAAATAATAATGTTTATTCTTCTTTTGTTATTACTTAACATTGTCTAATATTATATATGATACTTCATATTCCCTAAGTTCTATAATCAGCTCAACTTGAGTATGTCAGTAGCATTTCTTCACATATTAGGCAAAATGTATTAGGTAGTTGTACCCTAGTGGTTAAGGTAGTGAACTAATCGAAAGGTTGCTGGTTCAAGCTCCATCATTGCCAGGTTGCCACTGTTGGGCCCCTGAGCAAGGCCCTTAACCCTGAATTGCTTAGACAATATACTGTCACAGTACTGTAAGTCACTTTGGGAAAAAACGTCTGTTAAATGCAAAAAATGTAAATGTTATATACAGTCAGTAATTCTACACTGACAAAGTTAATTTTCATAGAAATGTTGTAGCCTAGCGGTTAATGTAGTGGACCAGTAATCAAAAGGTCGCTGGTAAAAGCCCCACCACTGCCAGGTTGTCACTGTTGGGCCCTTAACCCTCAATTGCTTAGACAATACACTGTCCTTACAGTGCTGTAAGTTACTGCAGTTCACACCCAGGCAGGCGCCTTATTCTTCTATGTAGATATTTTGTGTGTCAATATATAATTGACAGGGTTGAACTCATTTAACCCCTTTCCTCATGCGTCTTTTAGTGGTTAATGACGTATCTGATACATTTTTTAGGGCTTACATACGTAATAAGTGATGAGACACTGCCACACCCTGGCTTGTGCTAAAACAACAAAGTATTAAAAGAATTACAAGCAAAAACATTGATGTAATTAAGGAAACTTGTTCAATGAACCATTTACCCAAATGTATGCTTTTATCCAGCCACCAAACAGTATTCTTCCAACCAGCAGTGAAGCATAAAGACATCAAACTGCTGTAAGTTGTTTAGCATTAAATCTGAACCCTTTTATAGAGCTTTACTACAATTACATGTTGTTGTTATTTTTCCTTTACTTCATTTACTTATCTTTAGTAACAGTCACACCACTCTTAAAATTATTTATGGAAAGTACATGTTGTGGATGTTTCTAGGAAAGCTGGGACATTTTCTAAAATGCAATAAAAACAAAAATCTGTGATTTGTTGATTCTTTTGTACTTTTATTTAACTAAAAAAATTTAGTTTTCACTCACCAACTTAATGGTATTTTGTAAGTATAAACAAATTAACAATTAATATGCCTGCAACACACTCGAAAAAGTTGGGATAGAGGCATGTTTACCACTGTGTTATATCACCTTTCTTGTTTTACATTTACATTTACGGTATTTAGCAGACGCTTTTATCCAAAGTGACTTACAGTATACTGTCTAAGCAATTAAAGATTAAGGGCCCTGCTCAAGGGCCCAACAGTGGCAACCTGGTGGGGTTTGAACCAGCAACTTTCTGCTTACTAGTCCAGTACCTGAACCGCTAGGCTACAACTGCCCTACTGTTAACGCCACTTTTTAATCATTTAGAAAATGAGAATATTACTTGTTGCAGTTTTGCAAATAACATTTTTAACCATTCTTTCTTAATACGAGACTTCAGCTGCTCAACAGTCTGCAGTCGCTGTTGTTTAATTCTGCTCTTTATGATACGCCAGTAGGAGCCTGATCTGGACTGCAGGCAGGCTAGTTAAGCACACACATTTTGTGTCTATAAAGCCAAACTGCAAAGCACATGCAGAATGAGTCCTGGCATTGTTTTGCTTAAATAGTCATGGATTTCAAGAAAAAGATGTCTATGATCCCAATATACACCTCCATGCCAGTGGTACCTAGTATACGCATGACCTTAATGTTGTGGGCACTGATGCACTCCCATACCATGTCAGATGTTGACTTTTGTACCTTTTTCAGTTTAGATGGTACTTTTCAGCTTCGACAGGAAGAACTCAAGGTCCATATTTTCCCAAAAAAATGCAGACTCATCTGACCACAGCATGTTTCAACTGTCTTTCAGTCCATCTGAGATGAGATTGGTCCCAGAGAAGTTTCTGCACAGAATTGATGTATGGTTTCCTTTTTGCATAAAATAGTTGCATTTCTTGATGCAGAGTCGGACTATGTTACGTTTACAAAACTTTTAACAGCATTATGTACAGAAGAAGGTAAAATATCAATATTATTTGCAATTTTGCTTAATAAAATTTTATTTTTATTTTTTCAATTGTCTCAAAAGGTTTGGTGGTGTGCCATGACCCATCTTTGCTTGCAAAAAGACAGAGACTTTGTTTGATCCTTCTTTTATCATGATACCCTCACCTGTTACCAATTCATTTGCTCATTGTGAAATGTTTTAAAACACTGTAAATGGAAATTTGTTCTATAAATTTTTCACTCTTAAAAACTCTACACCCTGTCCCAACCCAGTGTGTAGAAGAAACCAAATTTCAAATTTGTTTGTAAAAAATAGAAGTTGTTTAGCCAATCCATTAAAAGTCATTTCTTAGTCATTTTAATTAGTCTAAATTAAGGTTCAAGACTAATAAAAAAAATGCAAATTTTGATTTTATAGTATTTTACTAAATGTTCCAACTTTTTTCATAAATGGGGTTTGTAAAATGTGACAGGTCCCCATTTTGCTCTTATTGACAGCCTTTATCCTTTTTGGCATGGGTTCCACAAGCTGTTGGAATAATTCCTTTGAGATTTAGATGCATTATAGATTGCATTATATAAAAGGTTATTCACAATCCTGCATAAGATCTGTGTCTTGTTTTTTATACTTTAATATGTACTCTTCATAAAATGAATTGGCATATTACAAATACATATACATATACACTGATCAGCCATAAGATTAAAACCACCTCCTTGTTTCTACCCTCACTGTCCATTTTATCAGCTCCACTTACCATATAGAAGCACTTTGTAGCTCAACAATTACTGACTGTAGTCCATCTATTTCTCTACATACTTTTTTTGAGCTTTCACCCTGTTCTTCAATGGTCAGGACCCCCACAGGACCACCACAGAGCAGGTATTATTTGGGTGGTGGATCATTCTCAGCACTGCAGTGACAATGACATGGTGGTGGTGTGTTAGTGTGTGTTGTGCTGGTATGAGTGGATCAGACACAGCAGCGCTGCTGGAGTTTTTAAACACCGTGTCCACTCACTGTCCACTCTATTAGACACTCCTACCTAGTTGGTCCACCTTGTAGATGTGAAGTCAGAGACGGTCGTTCATCTATTGCTGCTGTTTGAGTTGGTCATCTTTTAGACCTTCAGCAGTGGTCACAGGATGCTGCCCACGGGGCGATGTTGGCTGGATATATTTTTGGTTGGTGGACTATTCTTAGTCCAGCAGTGACAGTGAGGAGTGACAGTACTGCTATGTCTTATCCACCACCACCATGTCAGTGTCACTGCAGTGCTGAGAATTACCCACCACCCAAATAATACCCACTCTGTGGTGGTCCTGTGGGGGTCCTGACCATTGAAGAACAGCATGAAAGAGGGCTAACAAAGCATGCAGAGAAACAGATAGACTACAGTCAGTAATTGTAGAACTAGAAAGTGCTCCTATATGGTAAGTGGAGCTGATAAAATGGACAGTGAGTGTAGAAACAAGGAGGTGGTTTTAATGTTATGGCTGATCGGTGTATGTAAAAAGTGTAAAATACATTTAGGTTGATTGATAACCAGTCTTTTTATTTCTCATCCATCACTTACAGTGGATTCATAGAGCATTCAGACCCCTTGTTTTTTTGCACACTTTTTAATCTGTCTTATTGAACAATAAACGTTTCCTCCTCCCCAATGTTTTGGTTCATGAGCAGGTCTTCCCCCTGGTTCATTCTATTCAGCAAGTATTTAACGCCGGCCTTTACACCTGTTTTGAGTCCTGCCCCAAGTGCATATCCAGCTACTCCTGCTGTTCCACCAGTAACAGCGATAAGAGCATCAGTGCCCAGATCCACAGCACTGAAAAGGGCTCTTTCCTTTGCTGTGTCTGAGCACTTTACAGAAGCGTAATAAACAGCTGTGCCCAAGTTATACAGTGTTGAGACTGCAGGGATCCACTCCACTACTTTATACACTCGCTCCTCCTTTTCATTCTTACAGTCATTCGGACGAGCTGTGTGTCTGCGTGAGCGTGCAAGTGCCACCCCGCAGTTCTGGATCCAGGTCTCTGATTGGCCAGAGGAAGTTGTGGGTACAACCCGGCTTCCAGCTCTGTGGATTACACGGTACAACCCAGGTATGGAGTCACCTACTTTATTCACACCTGCACATTCAAGTCCAAGGTTCTGACAAAACTGCTTTGCCTCGTTTAAGTGCATATACCTATAATTATCAGCCGTCTGTCCCAATAAGTGAACACCCTGTACCTTCAACCATCCCTGGCATTGTTTCCTCAGTCCAGGTCTGTCTTTACCAAACATCCCAGCAAGATTATCATCTGCATCTGCAAGTTGTTGGATGTTAAACATGATGGCCTGCAGCTGTCTCAGATTAGGAGGAGTGGATGAGGAATTGGAAGGGTGAGAATTGGGCTTTCTATCCCGCCTGATCATTGCTACTATATCCTCCAGAAGTTCCTGTGTGTCATCCTGTCCCAGCAGCTCATAGAGGTTCGTTACCAGTGCCCGGCCTTCGACTACACATCCTGCAGACACGAGTACAGGCACCATGACCAGGCCCAGCAGCTCATGTGAAAATCCCGCTCCTCTCCAGGGCCCTGCTGCCAGCTCTGAACAGCTCAGATTTCTGTGGAGATGAACATGACCCTGTAGAGATGCTGTGAGTGCAGACACGAGGCGATGTGCAGGGTCACTACTGGATTCCTTCATTATGTCTTTGAGCTTTTCTTCTTCTTTCTGGATTGTCTCATGGTTTATAGATGAATGATGTGACTGGTATGAAGACATGCTGTCAGTAGAGATGACTGAAAGGCTGTTTTTTGAGCGAGAAGGAGGCAGAGTTTGGCCAAGAGCCATGTCAGATAACAGGAAGTTGATCATTAGCAGCCACCTGAGTTTAGAGCTCCACATCATCAAGGCAGTAGTTGTAACCTGGCAAAACATATCAACAAGTGAATACAGTGTTATTGGTATGAAGCACCAGTCTGGCTACAGTGTCAATAGCTCCTGCCTGTAAGAAATTTCCATCTGTTTATGTACAACCCTATTTTGCAAGCCAGCTTAATAATAAAATACACCACAGGACCACCACGGAGCAGATATTATTTAGGTGGTGGATCATTCTCAGCACTGCAGTGACACTGACATGGTGGTGGTGTTTTAGTGTGTGTTAGTGTGCTGGTATGATTGGAGTTTTTAAACACCTCACTGTCACTGCTAGACTGAGAATAGTCCACCAACCAAAAATATCCAGTCAACAGCACCCCGTGGGCAGCGCCCTGTGACCACTGATGAAGGTCTAGAAGATGACCAACTCAAACAGCAGCAATAGATGAGCAACCGTCTCTGACTTTACATCTACAAGGTGGACCAACTAGGCAGGAGTGTCTAATAGAGTGGACAGTGAGTGGACACGGTATTTAAAAACTCCAGCAGCACTGCTGTGTCTGATCCACTCATACCAGCACAATACACACTAACACACCACCACCATGTCATTGTCACTGAAAGGCTGAGAATGACCCACTACCCAAATAATACCTGCTCTGTGGTGGTCCTGTGGGGGTCCTGACCATTAAAGAACAGGGTGAAAGCAGGCTAAAAAGGTATGTAGATAAACAGATGTCAGTAATCGTAGAACTTCAAAGTGCTTCTACACTGGCCTTATTACACTGCCTCCCCATACCTTTACAAGTTGGTAGTTTCTTTAATTTGCAACTGTAGGAAGCCTTTGTTGTCATATTACACATTTTCAATTAAAAATATACTGGAACTGTAGGCAGGCAAGTCTATAACTTACACTCTTCTGTGCTGCCATAATGCTTGGTCTTGTCAATTTAAAATAAGTATAAACATCCCTAAAACAGATTGAGAAAGCAGCATATGTTGTCTTTCTGTGTTACCCAATCAAAAGGCCTTATTACACAGCCACCCCATACCATCACAAACCCTAATTTTTTTTAACTTTCTGCTCAGAACAATCTGTAAAGTAATTTTTTGTTGTTGTTACTGATTGTTAATGCATTGTCTTCTCCACTTTACACGTTCAGATTTCATGGGAAAATGTTTAAAACATTTTACAATTTTACAAGAAATACAGTTCTTTTAATTTTGCACCAGATAAGTGTGTTTGTGATGTTTGTGGTGCATGTGAACTGCTGCTGTAACACTGCAGTTTTACTTTGGGGATCAATAAAGTAATCAATCAATCAATAAACTTTTCCTACTGTGTCAAAACATGTGATTTGTTAAAACACTCAGCGACAGTAAGTTATGAAAACTTTAATTAAACGTCCATTAAATCCAACACTTAATTGTCAAATAATGAAGTTTTATTCTAATTTTTGGCACAGGACACACAGAACAGTACTCAAGTCACTAGCCAGGACAATTTGTCCCAGGTTATGTACTCTGTTAAAGGTCTTCCTGAACTGCAAACAGTACTTAATTTTGTGACATTGGCATTAGCCTCATGCCAGGCTTTGTCTGCACAGAGCGCTTTCCATTTTTCCATTTTCACCTCATGATGGAGTTCAGGTGCTCAGTGTATAAAGACATGATTTAACAAGATTGGTCTGGAGGAATTCTCATAGCCTGCACAGAGCACTGAATTCAAAATTAATGATTATATATTTTTTCTATTTTATTTATGCATTTTCTCCCAATTTAGCGTAGTCAATCTGTCTTCCGCTGCTGGAGGATACCTGATTACAGTCGAGGTGGGTATATTGCTGCTCACGCCTCCTCCAACCTGCGTGCAGCCCTTTTTCCACCTATGCACTCTGCACAGATGCCTTTTTATCTGCCAATCAGGGTCTTTACACAGCATTTGAAGACCCCACCCACATAGTCCAGTCATCCTGCCCTAGCAGAACCATGTCTGCTGCATGCACTGCCAATCATGCCGCCCGTTGGCAACGTTGAGTTTCAAACCGAAGAGTTCGGAATCTCGGCGCTAGTGTGCTAGTGGAATATCCAGCTGTGCCAGCCAGGCGCCTTAAAATGAATTATTATTAAAGACCTTCTGGATTACATGGAACATTTAGCGAGTTATTTTTACTCAAAATCAATAAATCATTTGGTGTGTACCTGAACTTACAAATGCTCTTTTGACTGAATAGCCATGAATTCCCACAGATACTGTCTAAAATCTTACTTAATCTAAAGTCTTACTGGAAAAGTGAAGATTATTATTAACACTTATGGTTTTAGAATTGACTGTCCATTAAGCAATGCTTTGGTGTCCACATACTTTAGGCATAATGTGTATATGTAAAGTTTAAGGTTTTTTACTTTTTGTATTGACATAGTATATCAACTTTCGAAGAACATGGCAGTATTTCTTTAAATAACTGATTATATTTAGATTTTATTGCTTTTTAAAAAAGCAATCATTAAAATTCAACTAATGTTAAAGTAAAGTAAAAGTGGTTAATCTTACCTTTTTTTCAGACACTGGTATTCGATGCTGTACCTCTCTGTGTCTCTGTCCTGTTCACACTGTCCTGTGTGTCTGGTCAGGGTTGACCTAATTCCTCAAGGGGGAGTACAGGCTCACATGGAGAGGGTCCATGTTTTTTGTGAGGGCACAGCATGTTTATTCATGGATCCCTTTTCGTCCCTCTCTCTCTTCTTCTTGTTATTTGAGCATTAAAATATGCTTGGTATTCTTTGTTTTTTTGACCCTCGGAGCTATTCATTTGTGTAAGAGGCTAGTGTTGGTGTCTGTACACTAGTTTGAGAAAGTATTCAACTCCCATTGATTGCCACAACACAGGATTTGTATTAATTTAACAAAAACATATTATATTATTTAATCAGACACTGATTATAAAGGGGGTGGCATGGTGGCTCGATGGGTAGCACTGTCCCCTCCTGGGCCTCCAAGAAGGTCCTGGGTTCGATCCCCAGGCTGGGTGGTCCGGGTCCTTTCTGTGCGGAGTTTGCATGTTCTCCCCGTGTCTGCGTGGGTTTCCTACAGGAACTCTGGTTTCCTCCCATTGTCCAAAAACATGCACTCAGGTGAATTGGAGACCCTGAATTGCCCTATAGGTGAATGGATGTGTGTGTGTGTGTGTGTGTGTGTGTGTGTTCCCCATCCAGGGTGTTACTGTGTGCCTTGCGCCCATTGAAAAGCTGAAACAGGCTCCAGTATGACCCAGCCCCCCGCCCCCGCAACCCTAATTGGATTCTGCTTTACAAAAGTATTTGAGTTCAGTCAGTTGGTGCAGTTTTGTTCAACAATTTTATGATTTAAATTCAGATGTCTGATAGTCTTAAAATTTAGACTAAATTATGACATAGTGCAGTTGCAGCCTGGTGGTTAAGGTACTGGACTAGTAATCAAAAGGTTGCTGGTTCAAGCCCCACCACTGCCAGGTTGACACTGTGTCAGTGGTTTTTCAGTGGTATTTCAGTGGTTGTGTTTCTGGTACCTCACTGAATAGTGCATAATTTATTATCATTCTTTAAAATATGCTGCATTTAGCAGATGCTGTTATCTAAAGCGACAATTATGACTAAATACTATTTAAGCAATTAAGGGTTAAGGGCCTTACTCAGGGGCCCAACAGTGGCTGCTGGAAGATGGTGGGGCTTAAACTGGCAACCTAATGAATACTAGTCCAGTACCATAACAGCTGAGCTTAAAACATCTGATCCACAAATGTGTTACACAGGTGTCAAATACTAACAATTCTAATGAGTTGGCAAAGTAATGTGTTTGATCAGAGCCAAGCTAGTCTACCAATTATAAAAGAGAGGTTTACTATAAATTCAAGATTTTAATACATTTTAACTAGTTTTGGCTTTGAACTTTGTTAATACACACTGTTTATAGATCAGCTAAAACAACATGTCTTGTTTTACAACCTCAGTAGTTTATGAATCAGTTAGTGCTGAATCACTAATGGCGCAACTTATGTGAAATTGCACTCTGAGCTTAAACACTCACAGTTTGTAATGCATATACTCCTATACAAAGATTTTAACCCCCATTACCCACAGCAGCACAGGGAAATGCACAAAGAGGTCACATCTGGACTTACACACACACACACACACACAATTCAACTGTTAGACCTTTCCCTAGTATTACAAATCTCCATTATCATTATACATACTATACATATTATTAAAAAACATTTCCCCAAAATATAGGTTAGGTATCTGAGGTTAAATAGTTTTACAGACAGACACACACACACACACACACACACACACACACACACACACACACACACACACACACACACACACACACACACACACACACACACACACACACACACACACACACACACACACACACACACACACACACACACACACACACACACACACACACACACACACACACACATATATATTTGTGGGTGGCATGGTGGCTCGGTGGGTAGCACTGTCGCCTCACAGCAGGAAGGTCCTGGGTTCAATCCCCAGGTGTGGAGTTTGCATGTGTGTGGAGTTTGCATGTTCTCCCCGTGTCTGTGTGGGTTTCCTCCGGGAGCTCCGGTTTCCTCCCGGAGTCCAAAAACATGCAGTCAGGTTAAGTGGAGACACTGAATTGCCCTCTAGGTGAATGGGTGTGTGTGTGTGTGTATCTGCCCTGTGATGGACTGGCGCCCTGTCCATGGTATTACTGTGTGCCTTGCTCCCATTGAAAAGCTGGGATAGGCTCCAGCACCTCCTCCATGACCCTAACTGGATTAGCGGTTAAGAAAGTGAGTGAGTGAGACACTTATATGCTTTAGTTTTGTTATCCACACATTGTAGGTGTTGTTAGACAGCTGTCTTTCTTTTGACACGATTTCTCAGCACTGGCCTTTATCAGCAACAAGTTCCTGAGTTTGTTTTTCAGGTCCTTTCGTTGTGGAGGTCTTCCCACGTCTGCATAGGTTTCCTCTTACAGTCCAAACACGTGTAAGTTAGGTAAATTGGAGATACAAAATTGATGGTGTTTGACACTGAACTTGAACTGATGAATCATGTGTAACCTGTAAATATCTGTCCTGTCATGAATGCAATCAAAGTGTAAAACATAAGGTTAAAATCCTAATTCAACAATCAAACAATTTTTTTTTTCTTTTGTCCACCCTGTGTGTCAATTATCCATTAGCTGGTTATCAGTGGGCAGTTTTTGATGGCCATTAACACAAAAGAGCACTGGTGAGGTTAGGTATTGATAAAAGGCCTGGCTTGCAATCAACTTTCCAAAACATTACAAAGGTGTTCGGTGGGTTTTTATTCGAGGCTTTGTGCATACCACTAAAGTTCTGTCAAATTTATTTAACCATGTCCATATAAAGTGTTCTTCACTTCCCAAAACATGCCATATGTGGATTGGCTGCTTCAGCTACCAATTTCTGAGTAAGTGTGAATGACTAAGCTGGTAGATGATGCACTGAATAGACTGGCACCTTGTCACAAGCTCTAGACCCACCATGGCTAGGACCAGGATATAGCAGTTACTAAATTATACAAACGTTTGCTCCCTGTAAATAATGTGTTAACTTATTTTTACAGAACATGAAATTCCACCAATGGTTCCAAACTTTTGCATAAGAGAACAGGCCACATGTAGCTTTTATGGTTTCACACAGCTGTGATTGCAGTGAGAAGTTATCCAAAAATAAGGGGAAGTGTTATAGGCTTGGGGTTGAGCTGTCAGGAGAAATACTAAAAAGTGTGATAAGATCATTTACACACCCTCTCGCTGACTCACTGAGATAAAACACACTGGTACTCTGACACAAATCCCAGAGCTCAAAGGTAAGAATCTACAAACATGGCAATCCATTATGATCATGGTCATGGCTGTCATGGGGGACCTGGAATGCTTTTGTGAGAGTTGGTCATAAATATGTGAACCCCAGAGGGAGCTATTTTTCATTGTTATGGGACAGTCTAGGCGTTCAACATATTTTAGTAAAACACAGCTTTCATACACCAAAATACATTATACATCTTGGTGACACATACAAACTACTGTACATCCATATATGGCCCAGCCAGAGTCCAGACTTAAATCCTAAATCTGTGGGGTGATCTGAAAAGGGCTGTGCACAGAAGATGCCCTTGCAATCTGACAGACTTGGAGAGCTTTTGCACGGCGGTGTTGGCAAAGACTGCCAAGTCAAGATGTACCATTCTGATAGACTCCCACACAGAAAGACTAAATGCTGTCATAAAATCAAAAGGTGCTTCAACAAAGTATTAGTTTACGTGTCTGCATATTTTTGCAAACATGTTATTGTAATTTTTTTTATTTTTAACAGGCATGTGTTGACTTTTTATATCAACTGTATTGAATATACTGTATATATACACTGGTTAGCCATAACATTAACATTAAAACCACCTCCTTGTTTCTACACTCACTGTGTCCATTTTATCAGCTTCACTTACCATATAGAAGCACTTTGTAGTTCTACAATTACTGACTGTAGTCCATCTGTTTCTCAGCATGCTTTGTTAGCCCCCTTTCATCCTGTTCTTCAATGATCAGGACCCCCACAGGACCACTACAGAGCAGGTATTATTTGGGTGGTGGATCATTCTCAGCACTGCAGTGACAATGACATGGTGGTGGTGTGTTAGTGTGTGTTGTGCTGGTATGAGTGGATCAGACACAGCAGCGCTGCTGGAGTTTTTAAACACCTCACTGTCACTGCTGTACTGAGAATAGTCCACCAACCAAAAATATCCAGCCAACAGCGCCCCGTGGGCAGCGTCCTGTGTCCACTGATGAAGGTCTAGAAGATGACCAACTCAAACAGCAGCAATAGATGAGCGATCGTCTCTGACTTTACATCAAGGTGAACCAACTAGGTAGGAGTGTCTAATAGAGTGGACAGTGAGTGGACACTGTATTTAAAAGCTCCAGCAGCATTGCTGTGTCTAATTCACTCATACCAGCACAACACACACTAACACACCACCACCATGTCAGTGTCACTGCAGTGCTAGGAATGATTCACCAAATAATACCTACTATGTAATTGTCCTGGGAGAGTCCTGACCATTAAAGAACAGCATGAAATGATGCTAACAAAGCATGCAGAGAAACAGATGGACTACAGTAATTGTAGAACTACAAAGTGCTTCTATATGGTAAGTGGAGCTGATAAAGTGTACAGTGTGTGTAGAAACAAGGAGATGGTTTTAATGTTATGGCTGATCTATATGTTTTAACAGCTGCAACATCATGTATCATATGACCTTCTGTCTCAGAATGAATGAAGAACAATGAGTCACTGTGCACACACGCAGCCTCTTGAGTCATATGTGTTAATTCCCTCACTCACATACGTAATAGAAGGAGTTGAAACGTTTCACAAAGGAACAGGACGGCACAGTGCAATACAGAGCTTTAAACTGTCACCGACACAAAGTAAGCACACACACAAGTTTTACATTTATCTTATTGGATTCTGGTCATGGCATCAATTGTTCTGAACACAACCTTTCAAAAAGAGATTTTATTCAAAAGTACAAACAGGTTTTTAATGGTGTTGACTGGGGTTTTTATTTGACTTTGGGTAAACTTTGGGGAACTTAACCACAGTTATTGGACCATATTTTTAAACAAAGTTCAGTATTTAAGACTAGCTGACATGGCTCTGACAAAAAAGTAGCAAAATGAGCCAAAAGTACAGCCACAAACTGACTACAGTAGACCCTTGAGTTACGAACGGTTTACCATATGGACATTTTGGGTTACGAACGATCTTTTTCAACTTAACGTACGAATAAATTTCGGATTACGAACCGAAATTCGCGAAACACGTGACGTCACGAACAAGTTGACTCAGAGCGTCTCTCTCTCTCTCTCTCTCTCTCTCTCTCTCTCTCTCTCTCTCTCTCTATATATATATATATATATATATATATATATATATATATATACAGTGGGGCCAAAAAGTATTTAGTCAGCCACTGATTGTGCAAGTTCTCCTACTTAGAAAGATGAGAGAGGTCTGTAATTTTCATCATAGGTACACTTCAACTATGAGAGACAAAATGAGAAAAAAAAATCCAGGAAATCACATTGTAGGATTTTTAAATAATTTTTTTGTAAATTATGGTGGAAAATAAGTATTTGGTCAATAACAAAAGTTCAACTCAATACTTTGTAACATAACCTTTGTTGGCAATGACAGAGGTCAAACGTTTCCTGTAAGTCTTCACCAGGTTTGCACACACTGTAGCTGGTATTTTGGCCCATTCCTCCATGCAGATCTCCTCTAGAGCAGTGATGTTTTGGGGCTGTCGCTGGGCAACACGGACTCCACAAATTTTCTATGGGGTTGAGGTCTGGAGACTGGCTAGGCCACTCCAGGACCTTGAAATGCTTTTTACGGAGCCACTCCTTCGTTGCCCGAGCGGTGTGTTTGGGATCATTGTCATGCTGGAAGACCCAGCCACATTCCATCTTCAATGCTCTCACTGATGGAAGGAGGTTTTGGCTTAAAATCTCACGATACATGGCCCCGTTCATTCTTCCCTTAACACGGATCAGTCGTCCTGTCCCCTTTGCAGAAAAACAGCCCCAAAGCATGATGTTTCCACCCCCATGCTTCACAGTAGGTATGGTGTTCTTGGGTTCTTCTTCTTCCTCCAAACACGACGAGTTGAGTTTTTACCAAAAAGTTCCATTTTGGTTTCATCTGACCACATGATATTCTCCCAATCCTCTTCTGGATCATCCATATGCTCTCTGGCAAACTTCAGACGGGCCTGGACATGTACTTGCTTAAGCAGGGGGACACGCCTGGCACTGCAGGATTTGAGTCCCTCTCGGCGTAGTGTGTTACTGATGGTAGCCTTTGTACTTTTGTCCCAGCTCTCTGCAGGTCATTCATCAGGTCCCTCCGTGTAGTCCTGGGATTTTTGCTCACCGTTCTCATGATCATTTTGACCCCACGGGATGAGATCTTGACCCCAAGGGAGATTATCAATGGTCTTGTATGTCTTCCATTTTCTTACAATTGCTCCCACAATTGATTTATTCACACCAACCTGCTTGCCTATTGTAGATTCACTCTTCCCAGGCTGGTGCAGGTCTACAATTTTCTTCCTGGTGTTTTTCGACAGTTCTTTAGTCTTGGCCATGGTTGAGTTTGGAGTCTGACTGTTTGAGGCTGTGGACAGGTGTCTTTTATACAGATAACGAGGTCAAACAGGTGCCATTAATACAGGTAACGAGTGGAGGACAGAAGAGCTTCTTAAAGAAGAAGTTACAGGTCTGTGAGAGCCAGAAATCTTGCTTGTTTGTTATTGACCAAATACTTATTTTCCACCATAATTTACAAATAAATTCTTTAAAAATCCTACAATGTGATTTCCTGGATTTTTTTTCTCATTTTGTCTCTCATAGTTGAAGTGTACCTATGATGAAAATTACAGACCTCTCTCATCTTTCTAAGTAGGAGAACCTGCACAATCAGTGGCTGACTAAATACTTTTTGACCCCACTGTGTATATACAGTATATATATATATATATATATATATATATATATATATACAGTGTATCACAAAAGTGAGTACACCCCTCACATTTCTGCAGATATTTAAGTATATCTTTTCATGGGACAACACTGACAAAATGACACTTTGACACAATGAAAAGTAGTCTTTGTGCAGCTTATATAACAGTGTAAATTTATTCTTCCCTCAAAATAACTCAATATACAGCCATTAATGTCTAAACCACTGGCAACAAAAGTGAGTACACCCCTTAGTGAAAGTTCCTGAAGTGTCAATATTTTGTGTGGCTACCATTATTTCCCAGAACTGCCTTAACTCTCCTGGGCATGGAGTTTACCAGAGCTTCACAGGTTGCCACTGGAATGCTTTTTCACTCCTCCATGACGACATCACGGAGCTGGCGGATATTCGAGACTTTGCGCTCCTCCACCTTCCGCTTGAGGATGCCCCAAAGATGTTCTATTGGGTTTAGGTCTGGAGACATGCTTGGCCAGTCCATCACCTTTACCCTCAGCCTCTTCAATAAAGCAGTGGTCGTCTTAGAGGTGTGTTTGGGGTCATTATCATGCTGGAACACTGCCCTGCGACCCAGTTTCCGGAGGGAGGGGATCATGCTCTGCTTCAGTATTTCACAGTACATATTGGAGTTCATGTGTCCCTCAATGAAATGTAACTCCCCAACACCTGCTGCACTCATGCAGCCCCAGACCATGGCATTCCCACCACCATGCTTGACTGTAGGCATGACACACTTATCTTTGTACTCCTCACCTGATTGCCGCCACACATGCTTGAGACCATCTGAACCAAACAAATTAATCTTGGTCTCATCAGACCATAGGACATGGTTCCAGTAATCCATGTCCTTTGTTGACATGTCTTCAGCAAACTGTTTGCGGGCTTTCTTGTGTAGAGACTTCAGAAGAGGCTTCCTTCTGGGGTGACAGCCATGCAGACCGATTTGATGTAGTGTGCGGCGTATGGTCTGAGCACCGAAAGGCTGACCCCGCACCTTTTCAATCTCTGCAGCAATGCTGACAGCACTCCTGCGCCTAGCTTTCAAAGACAGCAGTTGGATGTGACGCTGAGCACGTGCACTCAGCTTCTTTGGACGACCAACGCAAGGTCTGTTCTGAGTGGAACCTGCTCTTTTAAAACACTGGATGATCTTGGCCACTGTGCTGCAGCTCAGTTTCAGGGTGTTGGCAATCTTCTTGTAGCCTTGGCCATCTTCATGTAGCGCAACAATTCGTCTTTTAAGATCCTCAGAGAGTTCTTTGCCATGAGGTGCCATGTTGGAACTTTCAGTGACCAGTATGAGAGAGTGTGAGAGCTGTACTACTAAATTGAACACAACTGCTCCCTATGCACGCCTGAGACCTAGTAACACTAACAAATCACATGACATTTTGGAGGGAAAATGACAAGCAGTGCTCAATTTGGACATTTAGGGGTGTAGTCTCTTAGGGGTGTACTCACTTTTGTTGCCGGTGGTTTAGACATTAATGGCTGTATATTGAGTTATTTTGAGGGAAGAATAAATTTACACTGTTATATAAGCTGCACACAGACTACTTTTCATTGTGTCAAAGTGTCATTTTGTCAGTGTTGTCCCATGAAAAGATATACTTAAATATCTGCAGAAATGTGAGGGGTGTACTCATTTTTGTGATACACTGTATATACAGTGAGCGAAAATTTGCACAGCGGATGGTGTTTTTTCTGTGTTTTCTTTATATTTTGTAAAATTCTGTATTAAAATGTCCCCCAGAGAAGGTGCAGAGAAAGCGTTTTTTGTTGTAGTATAATTACTCCTGCCAGTAGCTGTCACTGTGAATCAGACAGAGGGGACAGTGAGTGAGAGAGAAGAAGGAAATCGCTGAGTAAAGTATTCTTTCTTTCGTGCAATTATACCTACAAAATACAACACTGTTGAAATAAAGAAGTAAATAATAAAGAAATTTGAGAGTTATTGTTGTTTCTGGTAGATACATTTTATAAAAAAAAAAAAGAAATTTATTATGGTACAGCACACGTACCGTACTGTACTGAAATGGGGTGTGTGTTTTATGTACAGTACTACTGTGTATTGTTTATTATTGTTTATTACAGTAATGTCTATTCTATAATTTAAGATTTAAGGGAAAATATACTTGTATTTATTACAAAAAATACCTTTTAAGACATTAGAAAGGTTAAGTAAGGGGGAGGGTTTGGGAGGTCTGGCACGGATTAATTCTGTTTACATTATTTCTTATGGGAAAAATAGGTTTAACTAACGAACATTTTTACTTAAGAACAGCCCTTTGGAACCAATTAAATTCGTAAGTCAAGGGTCCACTGTATTGATTTCACATAAGGAGTAACTTCTTAACTGGACATCATGCATCTGCAGCTCTATTTCAGCCATACTGTTCCTATTCAGTCATACCATTCCTTCTTCATGTTGCTTTAGGTTCAAATTCAACTGATGCATGCAGTCCACTCCAGTGGACCTGTGAATAACTTCATGAAAAATGTTTGTTAAAAAAAATATATAAAATTATAATAGCTTTTTTCATGCCTTGCTAATAATTAAAACACATAAGAAAAAAAATCTGACTCAGGCTATCATCATTTATGCGCCACAGGTTATTTTAAAAGGTAAAATCTGATTTAAAACATGTGAAATGAAACAGCAGGTGTGTTAGCAGGGTGAGAAACCGTGACTGTCCCGGGGGAAGCGGGTGTGTTTGTGTGTAGCATAATAATCCGCCCACGTGAGGGCGCGCGCAATATAAAAAGAACAGCTCGTGCATGCAATCCACAATCCAGTCAGATTAACACACTGATTTATTTATCTACACAAACACACACATCTTAATTCACCAGCTATTAACCTGCAGATATTTTTTACCTACTCAACCACATACATCTTAATTCACCAGCTATCAACCTGCATAGATTTATAGGTGAGAGTCGCGTCTCTTAACACACTACAGACTACCAATCAACTCCACTTATTTCCACATCATGTCAGTGTCCGTCAGTATTGCCGTGTAAATGATTATTTTAATAATAATTCTAACGTTAACTTTATGTATGTATCGGATCTGAATGTGTAGTGCAGTCTAAAGTAATAATCAGAGGCACCGAGTGGATGAGGCAGCTGAGCGCGAGCATGAGGGCGTGTCAGAGGCGCGCGCGACTCACAGTCCTACTACTGCTGCTACTGTTCTGTACTGGCAGCTCCAGTTCTGCACTCAACTACTTCAACATCCAGGTAAGTGATTTAAAAACAAAAACTTTACCTCCTTTAACCATATACATACAGGGGTTGGACAAAATAACTGAAACACCTGGTTTTAGACCACAATAATTTATTAGTATGGTGTAGGGCCTCCTTTTGCGGCCAATACAGCGTCAATTCGTCTTGGAAATGACATATACAAGTCCTGCACAGTGGTCAGAGGGATTTTAAGCCATTCTTCTTGCAGGATAGTGGCCAGGTCACTACGTGATGCTGGTGGAGGAAAACGTTTCCTGACTCGCTTCTCCAAAACACCCCAAAGTGGCTCAATAATATTTAGATCTGGTGACTGTGCAGGCCATGGGAGATGTTCAACTTCACTTTCATGTTCATCAAACCAATCTTTCACCAGTCTTGCTGTGTGTATTGGTGCATTGTCATCCTGATACACGGCACCGCCATTGGATGCACATGGTCCTCCAGAATGGTTCGGTAGTCCTTGGTTCGGTAGTCCATCTAGCACAAGTATTGGGCCAAGGGAATGCCATGATATGGCAGCCCAAACCATCACTGATCCACCCCCATGCTTCACTCTGGGCATGCAACAGTCTGGGTGGTACGCTTCTTTGGGGCTTCTCCACACCGTAACTCTCCCGGATGTGGGGAAAACAGTAAAGGTGGACTCATCAGAGAACAATACATGTTTCACATTGTCCACAGCCCAAGATTTGCGCTCCTTGCACCATTGAAACCGACGTTTGGCATTGGCACGAGTGACCAAAGGTTTGGCTATAGCAGCCCGGCCGTGTATATTGACCCTGTGGAGCTCCCGACGGACAGTTCTGGTGGCAACAGGAGAGTCGAGGTGCACATTTAATTCTGCCGTGATTTGGGCAGCCGTGGTTTTATGTTTTTTTGGATACAATCCGGGTTAGCACCCGAACATCCCTTTCAGACAGCTTCCTCTTGCGTCCACAGTTAATCCTGTTGGATGTGGTTTGTCCTTCTTGGTGGTATGCTGACATTACCCTGGATACCGTGGCTCTTGATACATCACAAAGACTTGCTGTCTTGGTCACAGATGCGCCAGCAAGACGTGCACCAACAATTTGTCCTCCTTTGAACTCTGGTATGTCACCCATAATGTTGTGTGCATTGCAATATTTTGAGCAAAACTGTGCTCTTACCCTGCTAATTGAACCTTCACACTCTGCTCTTACTGGTGCAATGTGCAATTAATGAAGATTGGCCACCAGACTGGTCCAATTTAGCCATGAAACCTCCCACACTCAAATGACAGGTGTTTCAGTTATTTTGTCCAACCCCTGTACATGCACAGTGAAGTGATGCTGCTGTATGTTACTGCATTACCAGTTTATGTCGATATTTCGATTTGTATTTTATGTCATTTCATGTAGTTTTGTATTAAACCCGGTGCGTAACTACCGGGGGTGCAGGGGGGGCAGGTGCACTGGGGCCCATGGCAGTCCATGTCCTTTCTGTGTTGAGTTTGCATGTTCTCCCCGTGTCTGCGTGGGTTTGCTCCGGGAGCTCCGGTTTCCTCCCACAGTCCAAAGACATGCAAGTGAGGTGAATTGGGGACACTGTCACCTCACAGCAAGAAGGTCCTGGGTTCGGCAGTCCATGTCCTTTCTGTGTTGAGTTTGCATGTTCTCCCCATGTCTGCATGGGTTTGCTCCGGGAGCTCCGGTTTCCTCCCACAGTCAAAAAACATGCAAGTGAGGTGAATTGGCGATACAAAATTGTCCATGACTGTGTTTGACATTAAACTTGTGAACTGATGAATCATGAATGTAACGAGTGTGTAAAACATGACGTTAAAATCCTGATCTAATAAATAAACGTACTAAACTGCACCAACACTTTTCTATCCTAAATAAACAGTATTGTGTAGCCCTACCTTTGGTGTCTTTGACTTCGGGTTATCTGAATTAAAGACAGAAAATTTGTTTTAAACAGATAACACGTTTGAAAGTGGCCAAAACCTGTGCATGTAAATCTAAATGCAAATTAAAAATACATTTCAGGCAGACAACACGACAGTTTTGTTGAATAATGTATTATTATTAGGGCTGTCAAACGATTAAAATTTTTAATCGCGATTAATCTCAGAATTTCATATAGTTAATCGCGATTAATCACATTAAAAAAAATCTGTGTAAATGTTATAGAAAACAAGGATTTTTAAGTGAAATGTTACAATTAAAATGGTGAACACATTTTATGCTAAATGTACTGATGTTAAAAACTGCTGGGACAAGAGAAAACTGTAAGGGAGTTTTATTCACTCACATACTAGGCAGTAAATGTCAGATTGTAGGTTAGAATTTCTCCATCAGCAAACATTGTAGATCAGCGGTGCTTTAGGTGGGATAAGGTGTAGTTATTGTATCAGACTTGTCTGTGGTTGTATCGTGACGATGGTTTGATGGACGTTTCTACACGAAGTGAGTGTGTTTTGACCCTTTGGGGCTTCCATAGTTCATGAACTAACGTGCTCGACTCAGCTTTCCGGTATTCGGTACAGAAGAAGAAGTTAATTAAGTGTTCTGCTCCCGACAACTTGTGAATATAGCGTGTATTTATTTCTTTATTATGCAAGTGCATCACTACCACGATCGGTTACATTATGTTAACAAACCGCAAATGAAAAACGGTGGCAAGTCCGACATTAAAACGTTTGTTCTACCAGTCAAGTGTCAACATGAACTAGAATTTGCGTTAATGGCACTAATTTTTTTAATCGCGTTAAATTGAGGTCGCGTTAATGCGTTATTATCACTTCGACAGCCCTAATTATTATTATTATTATTATTATTATTATTAAAGTATTATTTAAAAAAAGAAACCAGTACATTCATAGCTAGTATTTCTGCACTGCCATCATTTTGCTATAATAATACATTTTGAAAGGCTTATTATGCAAATCAGTATCCTTTTTATGTTTACAAAATAGCACAGGATTTAAATGAACCACTGCAATTATATATGTATTATATATCTGTCCTAACAAAATTTAATTCAAAACATGTTCATTTAATAATTTACACAGTTCTTCCCTTCATTTCAATCTCGGGTGGCATGGTGGCTAGGTGGGTAGGTGGGTATCACTGTCGCCTCACAGCAAGAAGGTCCTGGGTTTAATCCCCAGGTGGGGCGGTCCGGGTCCTTTCTGTGTGGAGTTTGCATGTTCTCCCCGTGTCTGCTCGGGTTTACTCCAGGTGCTTCGGTTTCCTCCCACAGTCCAAAGACATGCAAGTAAGGTGAATTGGAGATACTAAATTGTCCATGATTGTGTTAGATATAACCTTGTGAACTGATGAACCTTGAGTAATGAGTAACTACCTGTTCCTGTCATGAATGTAACCAAAGTGTAAAACATGACGTTAAAATCTTAATAAACATAAACACACAACATTTCAATCTCCATTTAAAAAAGGATGGGACATCTTGTAAAATGCAACGAAAAGCACAATCTGTGATTTGTTGGTTATCTTGTACCCTAATTTAACTGACAAAAGTACAAAGAAATATCTTCAAATAACAATGATGGATGGATGGATGGATGGATGGATGGATGGATGGATGGATGGATGGATAGATAGAAATAATAACTTTTTACTTTGTTAGTATAAACAAGTTTTGAATTTGGTGCCTGCAAATAAAACATTTTTGGACACTTAGGGAAAAAACAGTAAAATGTTTAAAGAATGTTCAATTTACACTGGATAAGCGGTTAAGAAAGTGAGTGAGTGAGTGAGTGAGTGAGTGAGTGAGTGTTTTACAAACTGCTTTGTACTGGTCAGGATTGGTGGGTCCATCACCACATGGAAATACTGAGCATAAGGCAGGAACACAGCATCCCAATCCACTGGAGGGATCAAAGGATCTGAGAGGATTTGCTTAGATTTACTGCATTATGAATTTATTATGGTAACTGAAGCATTTTAATTTTAAACTGCTCTCTGTATGTTTTGGTTTTGCACAGGATAACGGAGGCTCTTTGTCTGGACGAATAATGAGGCCGTCTGATGATGCAGACTATGAAAGTTTCATTGGCCTAATGGGAAAAAGAAGTGCAGGTAAGGAAAAACAGATCTTCTTTTGATGGGTTATAGGTTTAGTTAAAAAAATGATGCAAACTGATATTTAATGTACCATCTTAAGCTTTGATTACAATGCACATTCATCATGGCATTGTTTTGACAACTGTATAAAAGTATACAATGCAATGGAAGAGTTGAACTACTCCATACAGTCTTCTCCAGCACATCTTAAAGACTTCGGATGGGGTTAAGGTCAGGGTTCTGTGGTGGCCAATTCATGTGTGAAAATGATTCATCATGCCCCTTAAACCTCTTTTACAAGTTGAGCATAATTGACCTCAAAACTATTGAGGACAAAAAAAATCTACTGATGGTTTAACCAGGTTATTTAGGACCTTCAGGTAGTCAGCTGACTTCATTTAATGGTCACATAATGACCAGATGAAGCAGCCCTGAGATCCACATGCCCCTGATTGATTTAGGCCACTGAAACTGTCATAGTCTGCATCATCAGACGGCCTCATTATCCGTCCATCCAGAGAGCCACCACTGTCCTGTTCAAATCCAACGCTTATCCAATTAGGGTCGCGCGGGGGGGCTGGAGCCTATCCCAGCTTTTCAATGGGTGGAAGACACCCAGTAACAGACGCACATACACAGACACACACACACCCATTCACCTATAGGGCAAAAGAAACAGCAGTTATTCGTTACACAAGATTCATCAGTTCACAAGTTTAACGTCAAACACAGTCATGGACAATTTTTATCTCCAATTCACCTCACCTGCATGTCTTTGGACTGTGGGAGGAAGCCTGAGCTCCCGGAGGAAACCCACACAGACACGGGGAGAACATGCAAACTCCGCACAGAAAGGACCCAGACCACCCCACCTGGGAATGGAACCCAGGACCTTGTGCTGTGAGGCAACAGTGCTACCCACCGAGCCAATACTTTGCATTTATTTGATTGTTTATGCCTTGCAGGTCGAAATGCTGTGCCACTACCCAAATGTACGTGTATCTCTTTGAATATCTAATGCTTTTTTATCTGATTAAAAAAGAATAAAGTGTTACTAATGCTGTAAACTTGGCTCTTGTTTGCTGTAGGGGACATGGATGACATATTTGTTGGCCTGTTAGGCCGCCGAAGCTCAGAATTTGGTGAGTGCATGTTTAATCTTTGTGAGATGTATTATATTGTATTATATACAGTGTAAATTATGTTGGAATGTTTTGTTGGTCCTTAGAAAAAAGTGGTTTATACAAAAATTGGACATCCATTTGAATAACTTGTACAAACCTGAATTCTAAATAGGTTGGATAACAACTAAAATACAAATAGAAACAGAAAATTGTAAACTTCACCATCTACAATTCATAAGTTTTTTTGAAAGATTCAGAGAATCTGGAATATCAAGGCCGGAAACCAATAATTAAGCCTTGTGATCTTAAAACATCAGACAGTACTGTTCTGTTATGAATGTAACCACATGTGGATACTTCGGAAAACCCTTGTAAGTAAACAGTTTGTTGCAACATCTACATGTGTAGGTTAAGACTCTACTACAGAAAGTAGAACCCAGACATCCAACAGCATCCAGAAATGCCACCGACTTCTCTGGACTTATTTGAAAAGGACTGACAGAAACATGTTGTGGTGTGATGATTCCACCTTTAAATTGTTTCTGAAAATAATGGACATGAGCTGAGGTGTTTGTATGTATACAGAAACAATAAAGTTGATTAGCTGAAGCATTCAACTAAACAGAAATGTTCTTGAAACATCTTTAGACTGTTTTCAGATAAACATGGTCTAGAAAATAATGCAAATTTTAATTGTTAATTAATTAATAATTAATTAATTGTTTTTATTTATAATTTATAAATATAGGCACCTCAGTTCCTAAGATTTACATCTACAGGGATCTTTCCAGTGACAACAGAGAGAAGAAGCGGTTTCATCAGGAAAAACAGTAAAATCAGGTGATTTCTAGTATATTTATCTAGAATAAAAAAGATTACGCTCCCACAAGTGCACTGATCAGTAGTTATTTGTCCACACTGTTGCAAATGATGTAAAAAATAACTTTAAAATAATGGTCGGCTGGGCGCCATCTAGCGGGCACAACTGGCAGTGCCTGCAGCAGATACTGATTGGCCACCATGTCTGCTAGGGGGCGGGATGACTGGACAATGTGGGTGGGGTATTCAACGCTGTGCAAGGACCCTGGTTAGCAGATAGAAGTGTCTGTGCAGAAGCACGGGCAAAAAGAAGGGTCGGCTAGGACTGCGCACGCGTCGGAGGAGGTGTGAGCAGCAACATACCCTCCTTGAATGCAATCAGGGATCCCGCAGCAGCGGAAGACAAATTGACTAAGCTAAATTGGGAGAAAATGGGAGAAAATGCGTCAATAAATAGAAAATAAAAATGCAATAAAAATGAATTGGTACTATTTGATCAAACGTGTATGGCAGAACTAAGAAAATGGGTTTGTAAAAACACAGACCTGTGCATTCTTGTTTTTATTCCTAATTCTAGTCATGTTGTAGACATGCTCCCAAGAGCCTTTCACTCCAGTCCCATCAGTATTACATTTGTATACGGCTTTTTATACTTTGTATACTGACCATGTTTTTTTTTTTTCCTCAAACAGGTTCCAACGTACAGTCTAAAGCTTCTTTATCTGTGGAAAGTTCATCACACACCTTTTATTATTTATTGACATTATTGACACATTATTATTATTATTTATTGTTTTTTATTTATTTGATCTCTTTTCAGTGCATTTACCCTATTTAAATGTACACACATTGTTTTACTTGTAATTATAAACAGTAAAAGTTAAAAATGGACTTGTTAGGGGAAAAGTTTTAAATGCTTTATTAAAATGTGTTACAAAAAAAAAGGTTTAGATTTGAATTCTGCACATAAAAACAAAAAAATGTTTTCGTGCAAATTGCAACTGATCCAGTAAAAAAAAGTCAACTGGACTCAACGTAGTTAAAGCAAACACCATAAACACCCTGTCAGTACAATTAGTTTAATACTCTCCAAGTAATCAGATTATTTTATTAATGACTGCTGGTTTGCTCACACTGTAGAGCAGGAGTTTTCAACCTTTTTGGACATGCACCCCCTTTAGACATTGATACAGTGATATTGTGAACAGAGCATCTCCCACTATACACCTTTGTTAAAGACACACACTAACACACGTCCTGTAACAGCCGTTATTGCTTTTGTCACCGATTTATCTTCACTGTTAGCCCTGTTTTTAAGTTTTTCTAGCCACCGGTCCTTTTTTCAGACTGAACTGAATAACATTAAACGTGTGCGTGGTCAGCGAGACTAATGAAATATATCTCCTGTCAATGTGGAATCGAATCCTGCCTTAGGTCAGTTCTTAGGCGCTTGTGCTATAAAACTTGTGATATCAAAAATCCTCAGTTTGTAATACAATCACCTTATGATTGGTTTATTGGAACTCAACCCCTTCACCAATTGAGAAGTGTCTGTATAACCACTGTTGAACCACAGTAATCTGGTTTCACTTTGGCTCATTTCTTTTGTTTTTTCTTTTGGACCCCAAACAGGGCTGGACAGGTCGGTGGCTGAACACCTGAAGCCATTGGGAGGTGCACTTGTTGGTGCGTTCTCAGTACTGGTACTTGCATGGCTTAGCCGGTCTCCTGATATTATAAATAATTTTAAAATTGGGACCCTTGTAACAAAAGAAATTAGCCAAAGCTGAACCACAATACTCTGGTTCAGCAGTGGTTATACGAACAGTTCTCAGTTAGTGAAGGGGTTAAGTTCTAAAAAACCCATCCTCTATTAACTCTATTCCCAAAATCTTCCTAAGACCCTGAAAATAAATAATACATTTATAATTTATTTACGCTGGAACCAGAGCTGGGATCTCAAATACATTGTATCTAACCTCAGCTCTGCCTACTGGCTAACTGGCCTGTAATACAACTGGCCTGTTGTTCAGATATGGGCGGGACTAACACTAGCCAGATATGGGCTTTGACACTTGTCAAAGTGCAGGTGATAAAATGCATACGGCATGCTGCCCACGTGTCGGAGGGGGCGTGGGTTAGCTTAATTCTCCTCAATCAAAGCAGGGATCGGCATTGGTGGAGAGGAAGCATGACGTAATCGGGCAATTGGACGTGCTAAAAGGGAGAAAAAGGGGAGAAAAATGCATAAAGAAAATATATATATATATAAAACAGTATTTTTTAAAATTAATTAATTTAACCTTTTAAGTAAACTGCCTTGTATAGTGTGAATATATGTGTGTGTGTGTGTGTGTGTGTGTGTGTGTATGTGTGTCTGCGCGAATATAACTGATATACAGAACATATTTAAATGTATTTACAGTGGTACCTTGAAACTCAATGTCAGTTGGTTCTGGGAGTGCCGTTGAGTTTAAAAGGCGTTGAGTTTTAAGGTATTTTTTCCCATAAGGATGTATAATAATAAGTTTAATAAGTTTCATGGTCCCGTGGAACTGCATATATTTTGGGTTAATGTAAAATAATGGGGTTGTTTTTGGCACTTATACACTGAAAATAACACAATATAATAAAAAAAAAAAACTGAAATACAATAGAAAAACCAGTTAAAAATCAATAACAAATTACAATAAAACCTGCACTTTACCTTTACTTCTTTATTGTTTCCTTATGCTTCTTAACTAGTGGAGAGAACTTATAATAAGTAATAATAGCTGAATTTGAATATGTTGATGTCATTTTAATACATTAAGTTACATGATAAGTGTTTTAGACTCTTGGAAAAACTGATTCTCACAATTTCTCAGAACCTCGAGCTGTAACACAAGTTTAAAAGTGAAACAGTGAGGAAAATCCAGATAAGCACAGATACATGTGGAGCTTTCAGATTTGACGGCTATTTCACACAAATGCAGATTCGTCTCATATTTGCAATTTGATGACGTTTTACCGCTCAAGCCGAGCGCTGAACAAAGCAGCTGTCACACACGTTGAGTTTAGGGGAAACGTTGAGTTTAAGAGTACAACTTTCTTGACAAAGGGTGTCAAGTTTCAAAGATTTAGAGTTTAGGGGATGTTGGGTTACAAGGTACCACTGTATATACTTTTTTTTTTTTTACATTTCCATAAATAGCTTTATCCTGATTAGGGTTGCAGCAGGTCCAGTTCCAACAGAAAAACATTTTTAATGCACAATAATACAATTCTTAGTGACTTAATTCTTAGATTAATTTTCTTTTTTCTTTTTTTTTCTATTTTCCCCACTTTTTTCCCCCAATTTTCTCCCCTAATCTAGTCGTGTCCAATTACCCTGAATGCGTCCTCTATACTGATTCGACCCTTCACCGCTGACTAAGAACGCCTCTCAACTGACATGCGCCCCCTCCGGCACGTACAGTCAGTACAGACTGCATCTTTCACCTGCGGGAGTCGAGTTCATACACCAACGGACACTGTGTATGGAGGGCCACACCCCCATCAGCATTATTCCTCAGCCCTGTGCAGGCGCCATCAGTCAGCCAGCAGGGGCCGCAGTTGCACCAGTTATGAGGACCTATGATCCAACTTTTTACCCCTATGAACAACAGCCAATCGTTGTTCATGCAGCTGCCCAGCCCAGTCGGAAGGCAGAGCTGAGATTCGATACGATCTATTCGAAACCCCAACTCTGGTGTGCTAGCGTACTTTACCGCTGTGCCACCTGAGCGGCTTAGATGAATTTTCTTGACTTTTTTTATCATAAACCTAGTGTGGGACATGTCATGACCGTCTTGAAATTTGTGACTTCTGCAACTGTTTTACTGACATGAACTTTGAAGATGAAGATTGATTCATATCCACAAAACTAAGAAAATATTTAGCCTTAAATGTTATGGAAAAGAAAAGTGATGTGAAAGAATCAAATGAATGTTGCAAAGCCTGTTCATCAGTGTCTGTTTTAAATGATCAGGTACAAACGATGTTTATTTATGTAAATGAACTACCAGAAGACAGTTTACAGTAAAATACATCTTTATTAAATATTTTGTTCATGAGTCCTAATGATTTTGTATATATGTTCTCTGAATTGTTCACATCAGACGTTCTATAAATAAACAATGCTGTGACGTTACTGTACAGAATTCCCTTCATACACACACCAGTCACAACCCTTTGGATTACAAAGCAAAATAGTGATTTAAAATGTGAAAAGCAACCCTGCCATTGCAGGTACTGCCTTTCTTTACTCTGGAATTCACCCAACACATTGATTCATTGTTCTCAATCAAAGAACAATACTCCCCCAGATTCCACCCAGAAAAGAGCTTTAATGCCCCGGTTAGATTCGTCTTAAAAGATTATCCACAGTCTATTTTCCTATGCACAAGGAAATGCAAAAGCAAAGCTGTGTACAGTATGTCCTGGCATGTAAATTATTTCACTCCATTACACAGAGCAAGCAAACAGAATAAATTAAATTCAAAATGATTTCCTACTTACTCCTTTCATGCACTACAGAAGATTAACTAATAATAACTTTTAGAGACAAATCATACTGAAGAAAACAGGACGGTGAGGATGTCAGAAGTGGTACTGACCAATATTCAAAAGTTTTATACTGACGTTAGGTTAATAATTAAAAACAGAGATCGGGTCATTTCTACTCAATATATCTTTGATTGTAAAACTGCATCCTTCTGCGGTTACAAGATTTTAGTGGTTTCAGATAGAAAACTACATACATATATACTACATATATATATATATATATATATATATACTGTATATATATATATACATGGATCTGCCATAACATTAAAACCACCTCCTTGTTTCTACACTCACTGTCCATTTTATCAGCTAGAAGCACTTTGTAGTACTATAATTACTGATCATTTACAGTGGTACCTTGAAACTCAACATCAATTGGTTCTGGGAGTGCCACTGAGTTTAAAAGGCGTCGAGTTTTAAGGTATTTTTTCCCATATGGATGTTTGGGAAACCTGTTATTGCGTGCCATGGTCCAGTGGAACTGCATATTTTTAGGCTAATGTAAAATAATGGGGTTGTTTTTGGCACTTATACACTGAAAATAACACAAATATTATATATAAACACTGAACTACAATTAAAAAACAGTTAAAAATCCATTAAAAATACAATAAAACCTGCTCTTTACCTTTACTTTTTTATTGTTTCCTTATGCTTCTTAATTAGTGGAGAGAACTTATGAGCAGTAATAATTGAATTTTAATATTTTGATGTCATTATTTTAATACATTAAGTTACATGATAAGTGTTTTACTCTTGGAAAAACTGATTCTCACAATTTCTCAGAACCTCGAGCTGTAACACAAGTTTATAAGTGAAACAGTGAGGAAAATCCAGATAAACACAGATACATGTGGAGCTTTCAGACTATTTCACACAAATGCAGATTCGTCTCATATTTGCAATTTGATGACGTCTTACCGCTCAAGCCGAGCGCTGAACAAAGCAGCTGTCACACACGTTGAGTTTAAGGGTACAAATTTCTTGACAAAGGGTGTCGAGTTTCAAAAATTTTGAGTTTAGGGGACGTTGAGTTACAAGGTACCACTGTATATACTTTTTTTGTATAGCTTTATCCTGGTCAGGGTTGCAGCAGGTCCAGTTTCACCAGAAAAAACATTTTTAATGCACAATAATACAATTCTTAGTGACTTAATTCTTAGATGAATTTTCTTGACTATTTTATCATAAACCTAGTGTGGGACATGTCATGACTGTCTTGAATTGAGACTTGAGACTTCTGCAACTTTTTTACTGACATGAACTTTGAAGATGAAGATTGATTCATATCCACAAAACTAAGACTCAAATGAAAAACTTGTAGTGAAAATAGTGAGAATATTTAGCCTTAAATGTTATGGAAAAGAAAAGTGATGTGAAAGAATCAAATGAATGTTGCATAGCCTGTTCATCAGTGTCTGTTTTAAATGATCAGGTACAAACGACGTTTATTTATGTAAATGAACTACCAGAAGACAGTTTACAGTAAAATACATCTTTATTAAATATTTTGTTCATGAGTCCTAATTATTTTGTATATATGTTCTCTGAATTGTTCACATCAGACGTTCTATAAATAAACAATGCTGTGACGTTACTGTACAGAATTCCCTTCATACACACACCAGTCACAACCCTTTGGATTACAAAGCAAAACAGTGATTAAAAATGTGAAAAGCAGCCCTGCCATTGCAGGTACTGCCTTTCTTTACTCTGGCATTCACCCAACACATTGATTCATTGTTCTCAATCAAAAAACAAAAATCCCCAGATTCCACCCAGAAAAGAGCTTTAATGTCCCGGTTACACCTTCAAAAACCAGATCAATTTCTTACTCATAATTTGATATTACAATGCTTAAACACTACCAATGTGATAGGGCTTATCAGTACATGAAATACAGTCACATTCCACACGTGGTCAGTATGAAAATGTACCCCGTAAAATACAAACTTACTTCCTGAAACTGTTTCTGTCACTGACAGCAATTATCCTCATGCAATACTTTTACTATGGTTAAGTACAAAAAACATTATTTATGAACCTAAACAACAAACAAATCACTTTTAGTAAATCAAAATCTCACTAATAACCTAAAAACAACAACAAAAAAATCACTTTCAGTGAATCAAAATCTCACTAGTGAAAATATAATCATTGCAATGACACGGTAAAAGAGACTTGGTACATATTGAAAAAAAAAAAAATAATAATAATAATCACTTCAACTTTAAGGTATATTTTGAGTAAATTACAGCTTTATTATAACTACTACAGTATATGGTCTCAATACTAGGGCTGTTTTGATACTATAGAAGTACGGCTGTCAGAGCAAAAACTGGCCCAAAATGCTGGATCGGTATCTATATTCCAAATGAATCCACTGTCTTATTCTTGGCTTATTCCACTATACTATCTTAAAAGATTATCCACAGTCTATTTTCCTATGCACAAGGAAATGCAAAAACGAAGCCGTGTATGTCCTGGCATGTAAATTATTTCACTCCATTACACAATAAATTAAATTACAAATGATGACGTTAGGTTAATAATTAAAAACAGAGATCGGGTCATTTCTACTCAATATATCTTTGATTGTAAAACTGCATCCTTCTGTGGTTATACGATTTTAGTGGTTTCAGATAGAAAACTATATATATATATTTACATGGATCAGCCATAACATTAAAACCACCTTCTTGTTTCTACATTCACTGTCCATTTTATCAGCTCCACTTACCATATAGGAGCACTTTGTAGTTCTACAATTACTGACTGTAGTCCATCTGTTTCTCTGCATGCTTTGTTAGCCCCCTTTCATGCTGTTCTTCAATGGTCAGGACCCCCCACAGGACCACTACAGAGAAGGTACTATTTGGGTGGTGGGTCATTCTCAGCACTGCAGTGACACTGACATGGTGGTGGTGTGTTAGTGTGTGTTGTGTTGCGCTTATATAGTTTTTAAACACCTCACTGTCACTGCTGGACTGAGAATAGTCCACCAACCAAAAATATCCAGCCTGACCATTGACTATTACTTGCTTCAACAATAATAATACATTAACCTTTTAACTTTAGAAAACCAGCTAACTTTATAGTCTGAAAAAGAGACCAGTGACTGAATAGTAACTACATTTGTTTGTCTGTATAATATTAGAAATCACAAACTCAGTATGGAAATACTGTTAAGAAAGTCGTTCCTATTGTAAAGCAAGTTAGTTCACCAGGCTTTTATCATGCACGGGAACCAACTGGAAGGGCTAGTTTTACAGGATCTGTTCCTAGCCCAGTTTCACCAAACAATTTCACTGCACACTTTCTAAGGTTCTGTCCTATGACAACAAATTTCATGAGTCAACATGCTGCTTTTAGGGGACGTGTACTATATGTGAACGATCCTAACAATCTTGACCTGTTGTAATAACATTGGCTTGTTGCCACCATTCATTAAGCAACATAAAACATTTCTGTTGATCATGGGTGCCAAATTCACAGTTTCATTTACATGTTAGAAATTCCAGTGGCATTGTGGACATTCGTTAGAAAGAGCAAACTTTTATATGAGTTACAACCTAAGACTGGGCGATATGGTAGATGGGAGACATAGGTACATGCTTTGAAAAATTTAGATTAGACAGGCTGCTGGCTGGCTACTTTGTTATCTCCAATAAGCTCTAGCTACGTGAGAATGATCAGCAAACATTCCTACAAGAAAAACAAAAGATCATACAGATCTTGTGACAGATGCCACTGGAGAAGGCTGACCCATCTGTGCAGCAAACCCCGGCGTGAAAGATCACATTACATTGGCTGCCTGTTAAGCTCTGTATTGACTACAAAATCCTGCTGACGTTTAAAGCCTTAACTTGAGTGTTTAGCCTTCGTCACAAAAGGTCAGTGAGCCACACTGGCAGGTTTTTAAAACAACAAACTACACCTGATTCCTACTGTTCCAATCAGTAAATATTGGTCAAGTGAAGTTCCAGTCCAATTAGAATAAAAACCTGCAGTCGTTCTTAGTTCATATGAGATTAGAATTTAAGAATGTACACTTAGTGGTTCAGCTTCTGCATGTCTTAGTGATCTATTAACTAAAGCCTATCTCAAACACTTTATTTAAATAAAGCGGCGCTTCAGTTAGTCCCTGGAGTCATTTACAGCTCAACCGTGTCCTAAAACTTCAAACATTGGAATAGTGCAACTGAGAATATGTTCAACATGGAGTATTTGTACTATTTTTTTAATATATATTTTCTTTATGCATATTTTCCCCTTTTTCAAGAGCACTCTTTTCTCATCTCTGTGCAGGCACCATCAATCAGCCAGCAGAGGTTGGGAGAGAGACCCCATCTGGCTTAGTCCTGCCCATATCTGAACAACAGGCCAATCGTTGTTCATTTGGCTGCTCAGCCTTAGCCGGCAGGCAAAGCTGAGATTCGATACGACGTATTCGAGATCCCAGCTCTGGTTCCAGCGTGTGTTTTTACCACTGCGCCACCTGAATCGGCGAGTATTTGTACTGTTTATAATCTTTATTAAATTATGTGTAGGCCTGCCATGGTTGTGAAATTTTAGATGACTATTGTCATACACATAGATGCAAGTAATTATTGACTGAAGCAATTAAATTGACTTTTTGCATCTTTATTACATCCGCACACAGTGTAGCTCAAAGCCTTTGACTGGGAATGATTGAAATATGACAATGCCATTTTGTTAAGTTTATTTTAATTAATGTGTCATTTTTGAATAATTCCTATGACAAACTAGACCAGCTTTAAAATGATATTTAGATGATTATTTAATAATTATGACAGGCCTTTATGCATTATAACAAAGCCTTCAGGAATTATTAGCAAATCACTAGTGAAACCTTAGACATGATGGATTCTGTAAAACCAACTTAGATTTTTGAGATTAATTCTTTTTGCACTCTATTTAAACACTAGAAATAAGTTCTGTGCAACAGTCATGGTCTTAATGTACATTAATACTAATTAGAAGGCGGGGGCATGACGCGACACCAGAGCCAGTACTTTATAGATCACCTAAATAAGTTGCAGTTGGGGCCGTTCATCTGGTCTGAACATTAATCATATGAGATCAGAGATGAGTCAACATAGTAAAAACCACCTGAAACCCCGATGCAGCCACACATACAGTAAGTAGAGGCACTGTAAATCATTAAATCTTCATTCATTGCTTAACACTTCTTATGCAACCCTCTTACAATCTCAAAATTTCCTTATACACTCTATGGCCAAAAGTTTGTGGACACCCATCAGGGTGGGGGGGGGGGGGGGGGGTTATATAACATTATTATATGCTTTATTATATGCTTACAACATTGTGACAGCATATTTTTATTAATTCCTATGGTTTTGAATTGCTATGTCCAACAAACCCGAGCAAAATCCACACACTTTTGGCCATATATTATACATGCGCACACTCCCACACCTCTGCTACCTGATTCATAAGCAGACTGTTAGCACAACATTCATCATGCTCACCCATTTCAAAACGAGTCCCATTGTATAAAAAAGTCACAAGATTAGCAGTTATTTTGGGCATTTATAAAATGCTCAGAACTTCTCCCCTTCAGGAGACGGAGCTTTGTTTTCCACTTCATGTTTGTCTGCATCCTGTTTGTGACTGTCGTTTAAAAGCTTCACCTCTTCATGGTGAGATGGACGCTTGGTTGGTGCAGGGGCTTGGTAGCGGTAACTGTAGCCAAAGGCACGTAAGTGGTAAGTGTAGTACTCCAACAGGTACATCAGTTGAGGGTTCACATAATGGAAGGACACGACCAAATCCGAGCAACACTGAGGTCCCTAAAATGAGGGAAAACATGTCAAAAAGTCATCATCGTTTATTCACACTTGTTGGGTCTGTTCAGAAACCTAGTGAGCTACCTTACTGTCTACTGCCTACCTAGACAGCTGACTAAGTAGAAAGATTGTAATAAGACATCGAACTTGTAAAGCAGGTTATTCAGACACACTACTTAGACCAGGGGTTTTCAACCTGTGGGGCCAGGGGGCGTGAGCACTCGTCTGGGGGGGCGCGAGCGGCTGACTGGGGGTGGGGGGGTTAGATAATAATCTACGAGATGATTATTATGAGCCGGTGGCACACAAGACTGACGGAGGATGCGCCAGGCATCCGCGATTGAGCCGTGGTTCACTGAGGGGAAGGGGGGCACGGCAAAAGCCGCCGTGCTTGGCATCTGTGCTCGAGCCGTGCCTCATCCAGGGAGGGGAGGGGGGCGTGGCGGAAGCAGCGCTGTTCCACCAAGGGGAGGGGTGCTCCCTCTGTGTCCTGAAATTGGTTAAACTGTCACTGACAAGCCTGAACTTGCAAATAAATTACAATTGTATGCCTTTATACAAATTAAAAATCAATGAGAACTCCGTTCGTTGCTCCGCATTCGTCTGGGATTGGCTTCACCGCTAAGGAAGCATCGGATGCTCCCTCGTTATTCAGTCAGTTTATAGTTTTGAAATAAGGCACCTTAGTAGGCAGCATTTTGAGGTATCTAAGAATTCGGACAACCTTCTTCTAGGGGGCGTGCGTATGATGACGTAAAATGCTATCTATGTAGAGAGCTCACTAGGTTTTCGGACAGACCCATAGTCTTTACACTTTACTGGGTTGCACCCATTTAGCCATGTAACATTCACACTGAATCTCACCATTATATGATTTCAGCATATGTTTGATTTTGATTATTAGTTACATAAACTGCACACTCTGTATTGGATGTTTGGAAACTAGAAAAGCCACTTGGATTACAGACCAGTTATTGTGTTACTTTCTGATTAACTGATTTTCTACTACTGGGCAGGGCGACACGGTGGCTCGGAGGGTAGCACTGTCGCCTCACAGCAAGAAGGTCCTGGGTTCGAGGTGGGGAGGTCCAGGTCCTTTCTGAGTTTGCATGTTCTCCCCGTGTCTGCGTGGGTTTCCTCCGGGAGCTCCGGCCTCCTCCCACAGTCCAAAGACGTGCATGTGAGGTGAATTGTAGATACAAAATTGTCCAGGAATGTGTTTGATATAACCTTGTGTACTGAAGGACCTTGTGTAATGAGTAACTACCGTTCCTGTCATGTAACCAAAGTGTAAAACATAAGATTACCATAAGGGGGCCAGTGATAGCTCAGTGGTTAAGGTACTGGACTAGTAAACAGAAGGTTGCCGGTTCAAGCCCCGCCACCACCAAGTTGCCACTGTTGGGTCCCTGAGCAAGGCCCTTAACCCTCAATTGCTCATCGTGTTCTGCTCATTGTGTAAGTCGCTTTGGATAAAAGCGTCTGCTAAATGCTGAAAATGTAAATGTAAATTACAATCCCAATAAACAAACAACTTCTGAGCATGTGTGAAAGCATAGCACATTTAAAACTAAATGTTATAAATTACATAGAACGTCAATTAATAGATGCACCAATTAATTACATTTTCACAGGTAGTTCAAATCACCTGTTGTATTAGATAACAGCAGTGTCATTTTACTATACCCCGCAATAATCTAAATCCAGGTTGCTAGGTAACTGAACTGAACTGACTACCTCTCAGCTTCGGCTGTTCTTACCTCTACAGTGGGGTAGTAGTTGTAGTTCCAGAAAGTCTTGGAGAATTTGGCAGTGAGGTGTTGCTGTGGTACGAATGGATGGAAGGTCTCTCTGTGTAGCGTGTCTCGAGAATCCCCGGCTATTACTCCCATCTTTTCCATGCACTGGCCTAAAGCAAGGTCCTCCACCGAGGACGTATGTGTGCACACTTTGGTGCGAAAGCCTTCCGCGAACCTCTTCAGGGCCTCTCGGCTCAAGACGTACCCGGCCCCACCGCTCATGTAGCCCTGCTTGGTGTACGGCTTGAAGCGCCGCCCGAAGTATATGGGTTCGTCCGGCGTGTGATTGGCCAGGATCCAGCGCAGGTTGTCTACCACCACATATGTGTCATCGTCAGCCTTGAAGAACCAGTCAGCATCGTTTTCGTGCTTCTCCAGCACATAATGAAAAGCGTTGATAGTCTTCCAGTATAGCTGGTCTCGGCCCTCTTTGGTGTTGAGGCCCACGGTGGGGAAGTCTGGGTCGTCAACAGAGCTCATAAATATGACGATGTTACAGTGGCGGCTCCACGTGGCCTTCACGTGTCGGGCTTTTGTCTCCAGGTTCTGAGGGCTAGTCATTACCCAACAAAGAATGCGCACACGCTTGTAAAGGTCATCAGCAATAGTGCTGTCCTCTCCTAAAAAAGAAATGATACAAATGGGCGTCAATATTTTCTTTTGTAAAATAAATGTATAAATGTTTCACATCATTCAAAGTTAGCCATGACTTGTGACACAGTCAAACACAGTGTGGCTGAGCTGCTGTGAAGCAGGAAATCAACACGTTATAAATTTGCTTTAACCAACTTACTTTCACGAGTGTAAATGTAATGTCTATACCATCACATGAAGCATCACAGAGAGAACAGCATTGAACCGGGGCGTGAATCAAACCCCACATTGCTAAGACAGCTTTTATGCTTTGGAAAGCTGCAGAATGAGTATATCCAATACAGCCTTTCTTATACTCATACAGTACTGATTAATCAGTGTTCAGCAGTTTTTAGGACTACTTAGTATATATCCCACCATCGCTGAGATCTCAAGCTTTGTGAACATAGCCGGGCGTCCACGCAGGCACAATTGTCTGTGCCTGAAGCAGGAAGTTGTTGAATGGCCTAATTTGTGGCCACTGCTGGCTGTTCGAGGTGCCTGTTCAAGGGATGGTGTAAGACCCCATGTCTAGCAGAAGCAGCTAGCGACTGCACTTGTCAAAGGCGGCAAATAATAGTCTGCAGTCTGCAGAGGAAGTTACAGTTAGAATTGAACCTGTCTGCAGTCTGCACAGGAAGTTACAGTCAGAATTGAACCTGCCTAGATTGGCAGGTAAACATAAAAATAGAGAAATTATCTGTAAAACTCAATCTGAAATGTTCTACAACAAATAGGGTGACTGGATTCTTTTGGCCAGTTGCTTTAATTTCCTAGCTACAGACTAAGAGTGATGTCTATTTTAACCTGAGACACCCAGCCAGGAGGTGATGCTTATATAATAAAAGACTGAAAATGCACATTGAAGCCTGTATTCAGCACAAGATTATAGTTGCCTAAACCATATTTACAGTAAGGTCTAGATGTCTTAGCTCATGTTGTCATTAACCGCATGTGTCACACGGATATAAATCAAGTATTCCTCCAGCACATGGGTCAGTTGTGCTACATGGGTGTGGTCAGAAGTCCGTGTGTACACGTTTATTAGCAGCACAAGAACCTGGGCATCATATGAAAACAATCGACACACTGAAACAAAGGAAACCTTGAATGGTGTAAAAAGTTCATTTGAACTGAATCACTCTGAAACCCCAAGACATCTGCATTCAGGACAGCTACCGCTGTTTCTAGGGACATTTTTGTTTTAATTGTGGGCACAGGAACCTCTGTGCAAATACCCCATTGTAATCGGTTCCTCCATTCTAGCAGGTAAAAAGCAGCATTCTAGAAAACAGCATCAGCCCTAACAGTAGACTTGGGTGGCCTGTTCACACGACTTCACCCTAATTATAAAATAATAATATAGGGCAGATGGAATAAACAGTATGTATGAACATACAGTACATTAAAATTATTTTTCCACATATGTCAGCTTGTTTAAAAGCTGGGGTTCGAGCACAGGGTCAGGCATCAGATAGTACCCCTGGAGCCAGAGAGTTAAGAGCTTTGCTCAATGGCCCAACAGTGGCTGCATGACAAAGTCAGGATTCAAACTAACCATTTAAATCTCTCTAATTTCAGTGAAATACTGGAATCCTGTTGCCAAATCTCCAAATTTAAATCAGACAAGTTTAATAAACATGAACTATAAGAAATGTTCATGATTAACCGGTAACCAACAAAGAAATCATAGATAGGTCAATTATTTAATTCATTTAGAATGAGCAAAAACTTTAAATTAAAGCGACTTGGAATTGTTAATTAACACAATCCAAGCAACTGAAAGTTGAGGGCCTTGCTTGAGGGCCCAACAGTTGCAACCTGACTGTAGTGGGGCTTGTACCAGCAACCTGCACCAGTTATTTTTTTTTTTTAATCCATTTTCTCCCCATTTTCCTCCTGATTTAGCACACTTAATTGTGTCTTCTGCTGCTACCAGAGATACCAGATTGCATCCGAGGAGAGCACGTCGCTGTACACGCCTCTTCCGACACGTGTACAGCCCTCCTCTTCTCGCCCCTGCATCCTGCACAGGCGTCTCTTCCGCCAATAAGGGTCCTTACACAGCGCATGAAGAACCACCCAACCACACAGTCCGGCCCCCACCCTGCAGATACGATGGCCAATTAGTATCTGCTGCAGGCACTGCCAATTATGCCCGCGAGATGGCGCCCAGCCAACCAGAGGCAACACCGAGTTTCGAACTGAGGAGTTCAGAAACTCGTTGCTAGTGTGCAAGCAGAATATCCAGCTGCGCCATCTGGGTGCCACCTGCACCAGTTCTGTTTACACACGCATTTGTAGATTCTTACAAAACCTTTTAATGCGTTTATATCAGTTCAATCATGAACTATTGAACTGATATGAACTGGGATTAAACGAACTATTATGCATTCAAATCCCAAACGCTGAAGTGAAGCTGCTTTACATTTGTAAGACTCAGCACATGTGGATCTGTGTAATATGCTGTACTTTTTCTGTTTGACGTCATGCTTTATTATAAAGTCTGAACTCTGTTTATCATCGAATAACTACACTAATGCTGTCATGGAGAGTTTAAAGATACTGAGCACATCTCATTTTTTTGATTAGCCTGTTTACTTAGCGCTTCTAATGACCTGTTCGCCAGCGGCTTTGTTTAAAACCTGCATTCAGAATGCTGAACTGGTTCTGCTTACGGAGTTTGTTCATCTAACCGTTCTAAACTACTGCCACGTTCTGTTGAGCTGTTTTAGTCAATAAAGCATGAAGAGTTATTACATTTAAAATTTTGATGGGCTGCTCTATGAACGGTGGGTATCTGTATGAACCAACTGGCATTCATTGAAATTGAATTTCTAATCATTTATTTCTTGTTTTTACATAAAATTCATTTGATTCTGAATAAAAGGTTTACACTCTGTGTATCTCTGTTTTATCGTCCTGTGTGTGGAGAAAGACAAATAGTACACTGAGCGTGCATGTGAGCTTTAATTCCTGGATTTAGTATATTAGTATCAGTAGCATTAAGATTGAAAGCAGGTTTAAACCAAAAGAAGTGTTTAGCTTACTGTGTACACTTTGGGAGGGTCAGTGTAAGTGAGGTCATTTGAGGGAAAAATCTGGGCAAAGTCCAGGATTTCATATTTACAATAACAAGACCACTTAAACACAAAGTTAGATGTTACAGACTCTGGACTTTCAGTTAGACTAGTTCTTAAATGCATGTATGCATAAATGCAATAAAACTAACACCAAGAACACAATCAGGCTATTAATGCATTATAGCAGCTGAGTAAACTGTTGAACTAAAAGCTTAAACACATTTACTCTCTTTGGCTAAACAATAAAAGATAAAAAGTATGAATAAAAAAATGTACACAGATCAGCTTCTCAAACAACCTCTAACAGGATACGCTTATCACAAAGCTACTCAGTTTATTACCAAACAGCCGTAATATATTACCTATATGGTGTGGATGATTCAGGTTAAACAGAGCAAACTTCTCTTTTCTCCAGTTCTTTGCCTCTATAAGCAGATTGACGTCCTTAGCACTTTGGCCCAGACCCTCATGCTGATGGTCGTGAAGGCTCTGTGTGAACCATGTCTGTTGAAGGATCACGTACAAGGTGAATGTGCCCACCAAAAAGCCCACAATGAAAGAGGACCTAACATTGAGAGCTTTTTTGAGGATCATTTTCACCACCCCTTTCTCTCAGCACCTGCACATAAAATAATTACAAGGTTACTTATGTTACAACATAGTTCACAGTCATAGTACTGCATAGTTTTAAAGATTCGTTCAGTTAGGGCTTGGTCATATGACTCATTGGCCATGTTTATAGTGCATGTAAATGCTTCCTCATCTAAATGCTTCCATCTAAATGTTTCCTCATGTTACACTTAGCGAATAAACTATAATTACGCATTGAAAGGTGTAAAATTTATAACGTTGGTTTCCAGAGAAGGAAACTAATGCCTACTTAGAAAATCAAATAAACATGGTATTTGACCATGGCAAGTCCAAATATTTGTATACGACTGTGTATGCATAATTACATTTACATTTTCAGCATTTAGCAGACGCTTTTATCCAAAGCGACTTACACAGTAAGCGGAACACAATGAGCAATTGAGGGTTAAGGGCCTTGCTCAGGGACCCAACAGTGGCAACTTGGTGGTGGCGGGGCTTGAACCGGCAACCTTCTGTTTACTAGTCCAGTACCTTAACCACTGAGCTATCACTGGCCCAATTATTCATTAAGAATGACTGTGAAAAAGTGTTACATTTCATCCAGGTATTTTTTTTTATTATTATTATTATTGTTTATGCATTTTCTCCCCTTTATCTTTCCAATTTAGCGCGTCCAATTGCCCGATTGCGTCATGCTTCCTCTTTACTAATGAGGACCCCGGCTCTGATTGAGGAGAACGAAGCTAACCCACGCCTCTCCGACACATGGGTAGCAGCCGTATGCATTTTTTTCACCTGCACTTTGACGAGTGCGCATGCAAATCAGCACCGTGTACGGAGAGACACACCCTGATCAATGCACTTTTTTCCTCATCTCTGTACAGGCGCCATCAATCAGCCAGCAGAGGTCGTGAATTGCATTAGTCATGAGAGAGAGACCTTATCCGGCTTTAATCCCACCCCTATATAAACAACAGGCCAATCGTTGTTCATGTGGCCGCTCAGCCAAGCCGGCAGGCAGAGCTGCATCCAAGTATTTTTGACTGAACCTTAAAAGTCATTTACTTGGCCAGGTTTGTGCTTTGCTCTGTAGGCTGGTCCTGTATATAACACCCCTGAGATTCGAACCCCGGATCTCAGCAGTAGTGGGCTTGCATACTTTATCTATGCGCTACCCGAGCACCCACATCTAGTGCGATAGTATTTAAACATATACAGTATAATTAGCATTTAAAGTGAACAGGAGCTCATTTGGACTTGGCACAAATTGATGTAGTACTTAGTATAAAAGTTATTTTTAAAACTCAAGGTGCTCAGGTGAAGCAGCAGTAAATTATGCTAGCCCACTGCTGCTGGGATCCAGGGTTCAAATCCCCAGCAGGGTTTTTAGCTGGTCAGGCATGATTAATTATGTCAGAGGGTGGGTGGCCAAGGCTCTGTGATGGATTGGTGTCCTGTCAACTGGACCTATTGCAGCCCTGACCAGAATAAAGCAGTGGTAAAACATGAAGATAAAATGGAAGTAAAGTGTATAACTAATTCCAATTTTGTCTTTTTGTGATTTGACTTCAATAGTTTACTTATGCTCAGAGCAGTGCTGCTGCTAATGTTCATGCTGTCTGAAAATTACCACCTCCTTATTTCTACACTCACAGTCCATTTTATCAGCTTCAGTTACCATATAGAAGCACTTTGTAGTTCTACAATTACTGACTGTAGTCCATCTGTTTCTCTGCATGCTTTGTTAGCCCACTTTCATGCTGTTCTTCAATGGTCAGGACCACTACAGAGCAGGTATTATTTAGGTGGTGGATCATTCTCAGCACTGCAGTGACACTGACATGGTGGTGGTGTGTTAGTGTGTGTTGTGCTGGTATGAGTGGATAAGACACAGCAATGCTGATGGAGTTTTTAAACACCTCACTGTCCCTGCTGGACTGAGAATAGTCCACCAACCAAAAATATCCAGCCAACAGCGCCCTGTGGGCAGCATCCTGTGACCACTGATGAAAGTCTAGAAGATGACTAACTCAAACAGCAGCAATAGGTGAGCGATTGTCTCTGACTTTACATCTAGAAGGTGGACCAACCAGGTAGGAGTGTCTAATAGAGTGGACAGTGAGTGGACATGGTATTTAAAAACTTTGATCCACCCACACCAGCACAACACACACTAACACACCACCACCATGTCAGTGTCACTGCAGTGCTGAGAATGATCCACCACCCAAATAATACCTGCTCTGTGGTGGTCCTGTGGGGGTCCTGACCATTGAAGAACAGCATGAAAGCAGGCTCCAAAGGTATGTAGAGAAACAGATGGACTACAGTCAATAATTGTAGAACTTCAAAGTGATTCTATATGGTAAGTGAAGCTGATAAAATTGACAGTGAGTGTAGAAACAAGGAAGTGGTTTTAATGTAATTGCTGATCAGTGTATATACAGTGTATCACAAAAGTGGGTACACCCCTCACATTTCTGCAAATATTTCATTATATCTTTTCATGGGACAACACTATAGACATGAAACTTGGATATAACTTAGAGTAGTCAGTGTACAGCTTGTATAGCAGTGTAGATTTACTGTCTTCTGAAAATAACTCAACACACAGCCATTAATGTCTAAATAGCTGGCAACATAAGTGAGTACACCCCACAGTGAACATGTCCAAATTGTGCCCAAATGTGTCGTTGTCCCTACCTGGTGTCATGTGTCAAGGTCCCAGGTGTAAATGGGGAGCAGGGCTGTTAAATTTGGTGTTTTGGGTACAATTCTCTCATACTGGCCACTGGATATTCAACATGGCACCTCATGGCAAAGAACTCTCTGAGGATGTGAGAAATAGAATTGTTGCTCTCCACAAAGATGGCCTGGGCTATAAGAAGATTGCTAACACCCTAAAACTGAGCTACAGCATGGTGGCCAAGGTCATACAGCGGTTTTCCAGGACAGGTTCCACTCGGAACAGGCTTCGCCAGGGTCGACCAAAGAAGTTGAGTCCACGTGTTCGGCGTCATATCCAGAGGTTGGCTTTAAAAAATAGACACATGAGTGCTGCCAGCATTGCTGCAGAGGTTGAAGACGTGGGAGGTCAGCCTGTCAGTGCTCAGACCATACGCCGCACACTGCATCAACTCGGTCTGCATGGTCGTCATCCCAGAAGGAAGCTGACGCACAAGAAAGCCCGCAAACAGTTTGCTGAAGACAAGCAGTCCAAGAACATGGATTACTGGAATGCCCTGTGGTCTGACGAGACCAAGATAAACTTGTTTGGCTCAGATGGTGTCCAGCATGTGTGGCGGCGCCCTGGTGAGAGTACCAAGACAACTGTATCTTGCCTACAGTCAAGCATGGTGGTGGTAGCATCATGGTCTTGGGCTGCATGAGTGTTGCTGGCACTGGGGAGCTGCGGTTCATTGAGGGAAATATGAATTCCAACATGTACTGTGACATTCTGAAACAGAGCATGATCCCTTCCCTTCGAAAACTGGGCCTCATGGCAGTTTTCCAACAGGATAACGACCCCAAACACAACCTCCAAGATGACAACTGCCTTGCTGAGGAAGCTGAAGGTAAAGGTGATGGACTAAACCCAATTGAGCACCTGTGGCGCATCCTCAAGTGGAAGGTGGAGGAGTTCAAGGTGTCTAACATCCACCAGCTCCGTGATGTCATCATGGAGGAGTGGAAGAGGATTCCAGTAGCAACCTGTGCAGCTCTGGTGAACTCCATGCCCAGGAGGGTTAAGGCAGTGCTGGATAATAATGGTGGTCACACAAAATATTGACACTTTGGGCACAATTTGGACATGTTCACTGTGGGGTGTACTCACTTATGTTGCCAGCCTATTTAGACATTAATGGCTGTGTGTTGAGTTATTTTCAGAAGACAGTAAATCTACACTGCTATACAAGTTGTACACTGACTACTCTAAGTTATATCCAAGTTTTCATGTCTATAGTGTTCTCCCATGAAAAGATATAATAAAATATTTGCAGAAATGTGAGGGGTGTACTCACTTTTGTGATACACTGTATAATATACAGTGTATCACAAAAGTGAGTACACCCCTCACATTTCTGCAAATATTTTATTATATCTTTTCATGGGAGAACACTATAGAAATAAAACTTGGATATAACTTAGAGTAGTCAGTGTACAACTTGTATAGCAGTGTAGATTTACTGTCTTCTGAAAATAACTCAACACACAGCCATTAATGTCTAAATAGCTGGCAACATAAGTGAGTACACCCCACAGTAAACATGTCCAAATTGTGCCCAAAGTGTCAATATTTTGTGTGACCACCATTATTATCCAGCACTGCCTTAACCCTCCTGGGCATGGAGTTCACCAGAGCTGCACAGGTTGCTATTGGAATCCTCTTCCACTCCTCCATGATGACATCACGGAGCTGGTGGATGTTAGACACCTTGAACTCCTCCACCTTCCACTTGAGGATGCGCCACAGGTGCTCAATTGGGTTTAGTCCATCACCTTTACCTTCAGCTTCCTCAGCAAGGCAGTTGTCATCTTGGAGGTTGTGTTTGGGGTCGTTATCCTGTTGGAAAACTGCCATGAGGCCCAGTTTTCGAAGGGAAGGGATCATGCTGTGTTTCAGAATGTCACAGTACATGTTGGAATTCATGTTTCCCTCAATGAACCGCAGCTCCCCAGTGCCAGCAACACTCATGCAGCCCAAGACCATGATGCTACCACCATCATGCTTGACTGTAGGCAAGATACAGTTGTCTTGGTACTTCTCACCAGGGCGCCGCCACACATGCTGGACACCATCTGAGCCAAACAAGTTTATCTTGGTCTCGTCAGACCACAGGGCATTCCAGTAATCCATGTTCTTGGACTGCTTGTTTTCAGCAAACTGTTTGCGGGCTTTCTTGTGCGTCAGCTTCCTTCTGGGATGACGACCATGCAGACCGAGTTGATGCAGTGTGCGGCGTATGGTCTGAGCACTGACAGGCTGACCTCCCACGTCTTCAACCTCTGCAGCAATGCTGGCAGCACTCATGTGTCTATTTTTTAAAGCCAACCTCTGGATATGACGCCGAACACGTGGACTCAACTTCTTTGGTCGACCCTGGCGAAGCCTGTTCCGAGTGGAACCTGTCCTGGAAAACCGCTGTATGACCTTGGCCACCATGCTGTAGCTCAGTTTTAGGGTGTTAGCAATCTTCTTATAGCCCAGGCCATCTTTGTGGAGAGCAACAATTCTATTTCTCACATCCTCAGAGAGTTCTTTGCCATGAGGTGCCATGTTGAATATCCAGTGGCCAGTATGAGAGAATTGTACCCAAAACACCAAATTTAACAGCCCTGCTCCCCATTTACACCTGGGACCTTGACACATGACACCAGGTAGGGACAACGACACATTTGGGCACAATTTGGACATGTTCACTGTGGGGTGTACTCACTTATGTTGCCAGCTATTTAGACATTAATGGCTGTGTGTTGAGTTATTTTCAGAAGACAGTAAATCTACACTGCTATACAAGCTGTACACTGACTACTCTAAGTTATATCCAAGTTTCATGTCTATAGTGTTGTCCCATGAAAAGATATAATGAAATATTTGCAGAAATGTGAGGGGTGTACTCACTTTTGTGATACACTGTATATATATATATATACAGTGAGCGAACATTTGCACAGCGGATGGTGTTTTTTCTGTGTTTTCTTTATATTTTGTAAAATTTTGTATTAAAATGTCCCCAGAGATGGTGCAGAGAAAGCGTTTTTTGTTGTTGTGTAATTACTCCTGCCAGTAGCTGTCACTGTGTATCAGACAGAGGGGACAGTGAGTGAGAGAGAAGAAGGAAGTTATTTTTTCGTGCAATTACACCTACAAAATACAACACTACTGAAATAAAGAAGGAAATAATAGAGAAATATGAGAGTTATTGTTGTTTCTCGTAGATACATTTTATAAAAAAAGAAGGACATTTATTATGGTGTATGGTACAGCACACGTACTGTACTGTGTATTGTTGTTTATTGTTGTTTATTACAGGAATGTCTATTCTATAATTTAAGATTAAGGGAAAATATACTTGTATTTATAACAAAAAATACCTTTTAAGACATTAGAGAGGTTAGGTAAGGGGGTGGTTTCGGAGGTCTGGCACGGATTAATTCTATTTACATTATTTCTTATGGGAAAAATAGGTTTAACTAACGAACATTTTGACTTAAGAACAGTCCTTCAAGGGTCCACTGTATTTTAATTAGTCAATAAACATCTTTTCTTCATATACAACCCCAAATCAGAAAAAGCTGCAAAGTATGGAAAATATATATAAGAAATAAAAATGTAGTTTATTTGTTTACTTTTATTTAATTGCAGGCCGTATAAACCCAAGATATGTCATGTTTTGTCCGGTCAGCTTCATTTTATTTATTAATTTACAACCATTCCTGCATTTTAGGCCTGCAACACATTCCAAAAAAGTTGGGATGGTATATTATTTACCACTTTGTAATGTGGCACAGCAGTAAAACACGCTAGCAAATCAGAGCTGACATTTCAAACTCGTCTGTTCGAAACTCAGCTTTGCCATCCGGCTGGGCTGGGTGCCTACATGAACAATGATTGGCTGTTGTTCATACAGGGTGGGAGCCGGAGCCGGGACCTAATAACTGATGCAATTGCGACCTCTGATGGCTGATTGATGGCGCCTGCACAGAGTCGGGGAATAATGCATTGATCAGGGTGTGTCTCTCCATACACAAAGCTGATCTGCATATGAACTCGCCTTGTGCAGGTTAAAAGATGCTGTCGGCTTCTGCACACGTCAGAGGGGGCGTGTGTCAGTCTCGCGCTCCTCAATCAGAAGTGGAGATCAGCATCAGTAGAGAGGATGCGTAATGCAATGGGGTAATTGGATATGACTAGATTGGGAGGAAAATTGGGGAAAATGCAAAAAAGTGTTGTTTTGCTTTTTGCTTTTTTCAGCATATGATGTGTAATTATACATAATGTACCATATTATTTCATATTTTACATATTATACATAAATTACCATATCTTTTTTTTATATAATTTATTATTTGAGGTGATTTTTAGAGAAATCCTCTATATTCTGAATACTGTATGCAAACATTAATACGACGATAATGCTGTGAAGTTGCACGTGACTTCTGATTAATAGTTTCTTCAGCCTTGATGCAGTCTTAACCCTCTGATGCATAGTGGTCGCTACAGTGGACAGCTATTCAATAGCTGTTTTTTTTTTTTACAAGCACAGGTTTCCATGCTTTAAATGCATATCAACCCCTACAGTGGACACTACTGCATTACTTTGTAGGATTCTACCCAGAGGTCAGTAGTTGTTACTGCAACTGGAATACCTTTCAACCAACCCGATAAAATGCCAATCGAGGAATATCTTGCCAATCTTTCTAATCCAGAAGACCTTTGCAGGTTAAAAATATTATGACATAATGTAACATCCAAGAAATAATATAACTGTTTCATTTTTCAAATACAGTAGACCCTTGAGTTACGAACAGTTTACTATATATTATACGAACATTTCAGGTTTACGAGCAATCTTTTTCAACTTAACGTACAAACAAATTTGGGATTACGAACATAAATTCGTGAAACACGTGACGTCACAAACAAGTTGACTCCAACCGTCTCTCTCTATATGTATACAGTGAGCGAACATTCGGACAGCGGACAGTGTTTTTCTGGGGTTTTCTTTATATTTTGTAAAGTTCAACATTAAAATGTCCCCAAAGAAGGTGCCGAGGAAGCGCAGTGCTGAGAAAATGAAAAAAATTACTATTTGTTGTTGTATATTTACTCCTGCCAGTAGCTGTCACTGTGAATCAGACAGAGGGGACAGTGAGTGAGAGAGAAGAAGGAAATCGCTGAGTAAAGTATTCTTTCTTTCGTGCAATTATACCTACAAAATACAACACTGTTGAAATAAAGAAGTAAATAATAAAGAAATTTGAGAGTTATTGTTGTTTCTGGTAGATACATTTTATAAAAAAAAAAAAGGACATTTATTATGGTACAGCACACGTACCGTACTGTACTGAAATGGGGTGTGTGTTTTATGTACAGTACTACTGTGTATTGTTTATTATTGTTTATTACAGTAATGTCTATTCTATAATTTAAGATTTAAGGGAAAATATACTTGTATTTATTACAAAAAATACCTTTTAAGACATTAGAAAGGTTAAGTAAGGGGGAGGGTTTGGGAGGTCTGGCACGGATTAATTCTGTTTACATTATTTCTTATGGGAAAAATAGGTTTAACTAACGAACATTTTGACTTAAGAACAGCCCGTTGGAATCAATTAAATTCGTAAGTCAAGGGTCCACTGTATTGATTTCACATAAGGAGTAACTTCTTAACTGGACATCATGCATCTGCAGCTCTATTTCAGCCATACTGTTCCTATTCAGTCATACCATTCCTTCTTCATGTTGCTTTAGGTTCAAATTCAACTGACGCATGCAGTCCACTCCAGTGGACCTGTGAATAACTTCATGAAAAATGTTTGTTAAAAAAAATATATAAAATTATAATAGCTTTTTTCATGCCTTGCTAATAATTAAAACACATAAGAAAAAAAATCTGACTCAGGCTATCATCATTTATGCGCCACAGGTTATTTTAAAAGGTAAAATCTGATTTAAAACATGTGAAATGAAACAGCAGGTGTGTTAGCAGGGTGAGAAACCGTGACTGTCCCGGGGGAAGCGGGTGTGTTTGTGTGTAGCATAATAATCCGCCCACGTGAGGGCGCGCGCAATATAAAAAGAACAGCTCGTGCATGCAATCCACAATCCAGTCAGATTAACACACTGATTTATTTATCTACACAAACACACACATCTTAATTCACCAGCTATTAACCTGCAGATATTTTTTACCTACTCAACCACATACATCTTAATTCACCAGCTATCAACCTGCATAGATTTATAGGTGAGAGTCGCGTCTCTTAACACACTACAGACTACCAATCAACTCCACTTATTTCCACATCATGTCAGTGTCCGTCAGTATTGCCGTGTAAATGATTATTTTAATAATAATTCAAACGTTAACTTTATGTATGTATCGGATCTGAATGTGTCGTGCACTCCTTTAACCATATACATACAGTACATGCACAGTGAAGTGATGCTGCTGTATGTTACTGCATTACCAGTTTATGTCGATATTTCGATTTGTATTTTATGTCATTTCATGTAGTTTTGTATTAAACCCGGTGCGTAACTACCGGGGGTGCAGGGGGGGCAGGTGCACTGGGGCCCATGGCAGTCCATGTCCTTTCTGTGTTGAGTTTGCATGTTCTCCCCGTGTCTGCGTGGGTTTGCTCCGGGAGCTTCGGTTTCCTCCCACAGTCCAAAGACATGCAAGTGAGGTGAATTGGGGACACTGTCACCTCACAGCAAGAAGGTCCTGGGTTCGGCAGTCCATGTCCTTTCTGTGTTGAGTTTGCATGTTCTCCCCGTGTCCGCATGGGTTTGCTCCGGGAGCTCCGGTTTCCTCCCACAGTCAAAAAACATGCAAGTGAGGTGAATTGGCGATACAAAATTGTCCATGACTGTGTTTGACATTAAACTTGTGAACTGATGAATCATGAATGTAACGAGTGTGTAAAACATGACGTTAAAATCCTGATCTAATAAATAAACGTACTAAACTGCACCAACACTTTTCTATCCTAAATAAACAGTATTGTGTAGCCCTACCTTTGGTGTCTTTGACTTCGGGTTATCTGAATTAAAGACAGAAAATTTGTTTCAAACAGATAACACGTTTGAAAGTGGCCAAAACATGTGCATGTAAATCTAAATGCAAATTAAAAATACATTTCAACACGACTGTTTTGTTGAACAATGTATTATTATTATTATTATTATTATTAATAAAGTATTATTTAAAAAAAGAAACCAGTACATTCATAGCTAGTATTTCTGCACTGCCATAATTTTGCTATAATAATACATTTTGAAAGGCTTATTATGCAAATCAGTATCCTTTTTATGTTTACAAAATAGCACAGGATTTAAATGAACCACTGCAATTATATATGTATTATATATCTGTCCTAACAAAATTTAATTCAAAACATGTTCATTTAATAATTTACACAGTTCTTCCCTTCATTTCAATCTCGGGTGGCATGGTGGCTAGGTGGGTAGCACTGTCGCCTCACAGGAAGAAGGTCCTGGGTTTAATCCCCAGGTCTGGCGGTCCGGGTCCTTTCTGTGTGGAGTTTGCATGTTCTCCCCGTGTCTGCTCGGGTTTACTCCAGGTGCTTCGGTTTCCTCCCACAGTCCAAAGACATGCAAGTGAGGTGAATTGGAGATACTAAATTGTCCATGATTGTGTTCGATATAACCTTGTGAACTGATGAACCTTGTGTAATGAGTAACTACCGTTTCTGTCATGAATGTAACCAAAGTGTAAAACATGACGTTAAAATCCTAATAAACATAAACACACAACATTTCAATCTCCATTTCAAAAAGGATGGGACATCTTGTAAAATGCAACGAAAAGCACAATCTGTGATTTGTTGGTTATCTTTTCCCCTAATTTAACTGACAAAAGTACAAAGAAATATCTTCAAATAACAATAATGGATGGATGGATGGATGGATGGATGGATGGATGGATGGATGGATGGATGGATGGATGGATGGATGGATGGATGGATGGATGGATGGATGGATGGATAGATAGATAGATAGATAGATAGATAGATAGATAGATAGATAGATAGATAGATAGATAGATAGATGGAAATAATAACTTTTTACTTTGTTAGTATAAACAAGTTTTGAATTTGGTGCCTGCAAATAAAACATTTTTGGACACTTAGGGAAAAAAGAGTAAAATGTTTAAAGAATGTTCAATTTACACTGGAAAAAGCGGTTAAGAAAATGAGTGAGTGAGTGAGTGAGTGAGTGTTTTACAAACTGCTTTGTACTGGTCAGGATTGGTGGGTCCATCACCACATGGAAATACTGAGCGTAAGGCAGGAACACAGCATCCCAATCCACTGGAGGGATCCAAGGATCTGAGAGGATTTGCTTAGATTTACTGCATTATGAATTTATTATGGTAACTGAAGCATTTTAAGTTTAAACTGCTCTCTGTATGTTTTGGTTTTGCACAGGATAACGGAGGCTCTTTGTCTGGACGAATAATGAGGCCGTCTGATGATGCAGACTATGAAAGTTTCATTGGCCTAATGGGAAAAAGAAGTGCAGGTAAGGAAAAACAGATCTTCTTTTGATGGGTTATAGGTTTAGTTAAAAAAATGATGCAAACTGATATTTCATGTACCATCTTAAGCTTTGATTACAATGCACATTCGTCATGGCATTGTTTTGACAACTGTATAAAAGTATACAATGCAATGGAAGAGTTGAACTACTCCATACAGTCTTCTCCAGCACATCTTAAAGACTTCGGATGGGGTTAAGGTCAGGGTTCTGTGGTGGCCAATTCATGTGTGAAAATGATTCATCATGCCCCTTAAACCTCTTTTACAAGTTGAGCATAATTGACCTCAAAACTATTGAGGACAAAAAAAATCTACTGATGGTTTAACCAGGTTATTTAGGACCTTCAGGTAGTCAGCTGACTTCATTTAATGGTCACATAATGACCAGATGAAGCAGCCCTGAGATCCACATGCCCCTGATTGATTTAGGCCACTGAAACTGTCATAGTCTGCATCATCAGACGGCCTCATTATCCGTCCATCCAGAGAGCCACCACTGTCCTGTTCAAATCCAACGCTTATCCAATTAGGGTCGCGCGGGGGGGCTGGAGCCTATCCCAGCTTTTCAATGGGTGGAAGACACCCAGTAACAGACGCACATACACAGACACACACACACCCATTCACCTATAGGGCAAAAGAAACAGCAGTTATTCGTTACACAAGATTCATCAGTTCACAAGTTTAACGTCAAACACAGTCATGGACAATTTTTATCTCCAATTCACCTCACCTGCATGTCTTTGGACTGTGGGAGGAAGCCTGAGCTCCCGGAGGAAACCCACACAGACACGGGGAGAACATGCAAACTCCGCACAGAAAGGACCCAGACCACCCCACCTGGGAATGGAACCCAGGACCTTGTTGCTGTGAGGCAACAGTGCTACCCACCGAGCCAATACTTTGCATTTATTTGATTGTTTATGCCTTGCAGGTCGAAATGCTGTGCCACTACCCAAATGTACGTGTATCTCTTTGAATATCTAATGCTTTTTTATCTGATTAAAAAAGAATAAAGTGTTACTAATGCTGTAAACTTGGCTCTTGTTTGCTGTAGGGGACATGGATGACATATTTGTTGGCCTGTTAGGCCGCCGAAGCTCAGAATTTGGTGAGTGCATGTTTAATCTTTGTGAGATGTATTATATTGTATTATATACAGTGTAAATTATGTTGGAATGTTTTGTTGGTCCTTAGAAAAAAGTGGTTTATACAAAAATTGGACATCCATTTGAATAACTTGTACAAACCTGAATTCTAAATAGGTTGGATAACGACTAAAATACAAATAGAAACAGAAAATTGTAAACTTCACCATCTACAATTCAAGTTTTTTTGAAAGATTCAGAGAATCTGGAATATCAAGGCCGGAAACCAATAATTAAGCCTTGTGATCTTAAAACATTAGACAGTACTGCATTAAAAATCGAGCCACTTCTGTTATGAATGTAACCACATGTGGATACTTCGGAAAACCCTTGTAAGTAAACAGTTTGTTGCAACATCTACATGTGTAGGTTAAGACTCTACTACAGAAAGTAGAACCCAGACATCCAACAGCATCCAGAAATGCCACTGACTTCTCTGGACTTAAGCTTATTTGAAAAGGACTGACAGAAACATGTTGTGGTGTGATGATTCCACCTTTAAATTGTTTCTGAAAATAATGGACATGAGCTGAGGTGTTTGTATGTATACAGAAACAATAAAGTTGATTAGCTGAAGCATTCAACTAAACAGAAATGTTCTTGAAACATCTTTAGACTGTTTTCAGATAAACATGGTCTAGAAAATAATGCAAATTTTAATTGTTAATTAATTAATAATTAATTAATTGTTTTTATTTATAATTTATAAATATAGGCACCTCAGTTCCTAAGATTTACATCTACAGGGATCTTTCCAGTGACAACAGAGAGAAGAAGCGGTTTCATCAGGAAAAACAGTAAAATCAGGTGATTTCTAGTATATTTATCTAGAATAAAAAAGATTACGCTCCCACAAGTGCACTGATCAGTAGTTATTTGTCCACACTGTTGCAAATGATGTAAAAAATAACTTTAAAATAATGGTCGGCTGGGCGCCATCTAGCGGGCACAACTGGCAGTGCCTGCAGCAGATACTGATTGGCCACCATGTCTGCTAGGGGGCGGGATGACTGGACAATGTGGGTGGGGTATTCAACGCTGTGCAAGGACCCTGGTTAGCAGATAGAAGTGTCTGTGCAGAAGCACGGGCAAAAAGAAGGGTCGGCTAGGACTGCGCACGCGTCGGAGGAGGTGTGAGCAGCAACATACCCTCCTTGAATGCAATCAGGGATCCCGCAGCAGCGGAAGACAAATTGACTAAGCTAAATTGGGAGAAAATGGGAGAAAATGCGTCAATAAATAGAAAATAAAAATGCAATAAAAATGAATTGGTACTATTTGATCAAACGTGTATGGCAGAACTAAGAAAATGGGTTTGTAAAAACACAGACCTGTGCATTCTTGTTTTTATTCCTAATTCTAGTCATGTTGTAGACATGCTCCCAAGAGCCTTTCACTCCAGTCCCATCTGTACTACTCACAAACGGAATCATGGTGGACTTCATTGCTAAATACTTAACATTTTAACCCCCCTGCCTGCATTCATGTATTATCTCCTTCTCTTTAGCACCAGTATTACATTTGTATACGTCTTTTTATACTTTGTATACTGACCGTGTTTTTTTTTGTTTCCTCAAACAGGTTCCAACGTACAGTCTAAAGCTTCTTTATCTGTGGAAAGTTCATCACACACCTTTTATTATTTATTGACATTATTGACACATTATTATTATTATTTATTGTTTTTTATTTATTTGATCTCTTTTCAGTGCATTTACCCTATTTAAATGTACACACATTGTTTTACTTGTAATTATAAACAGTAAAAGTTAAAAATGGACTTGTTAGGGGAAAAGTTTTAAATGCTTTATTAAAATGTGTTACAAAAAAAAAGGTTTAGATTTGAATTCTGCACATAAAAACAAAAAAATGTTTTCGTGCAAATTGCAACTGATCCAGTAAAAAAAAGTCAACTGGACTCAACATAGTTAAAGCAAACACCATAAACACCCTGTCAGTACAATTAGTTTAATACTCTCCAAGTCTCCAAGTAATCAGATTATTTTATTAATGACTGCTGGTTTGCTCACACTGTAGAGCAGGAGTTTTCAACCTTTTTGGACATGCACCCCCTTTAGACATTGATACAGTGATATTGTGAACAGAGCATCTCCCACTATACACCTTTCTTAAAGACACACGCTCACACACGTCCTGTAACAGCCGTTATTGCTTTTGTCACCGATTTATCTTCACTGTTAGCCCTGTTTTTAAGTTTTGCTAGCCACCGGTCCTTTTTTCAGACTGAACTGAATAACATTAAACGTGTGCGTGGTCAGCGAGACTAATGAAATATGTCTCCTGTGGGTGAATAATTATTTGCTTTAATTTTAGAATTTAAAAAAAATCTTGTAATGTCGCGCCCCCCTGGATAGGTTGAAAACCCTTGTTGTAAAGTGAGGTCCCAGACACCCGTCAGTGTGGAATCGAATCCTGCCTTAGGTCAGTTCTTAGGCGCTTGTGCTATAAAACTTGTGATATCAAAAATCCTCAGTTTGTAATACAATCACCTTATGATTGGTTTATTGGAACTCAACCCCTTCACCAATTGAGAAGTGTCTGTATAACCACTGTTGAACCACAGTAATCTGGTTTCACTTTGGCTCATTTCTTTTGTTTTTTCTTTTGGACCCCAAACAGGGCTGGACAGGTCGGTGGCTGAACACCTGAAGCCATTGGGAGGTGCACTTGTTGGTGCGTTCTCAGTACTGGTACTTGCATGGCTTAGCCGGTCTCCTGATATTATAAATAATTTTAAAATTGGGACCCTTGTAACAAAAGAAATTAGCCAAAGCTGAACCACAATACTCTGGTTCAGCAGTGGTTATATGAACAGTTCTCAGTTAGTGAAGGGGTTAAGTTCTAAAAAACCCATCCTCTATTAACTCTATTCCCAAAATCTTCCTAAGACCCTGAAAATAAATAATACATTTATTATTTATTTACGCTGGAACCAGAGCTGGGATCTCAAATACATTGTATCTAACCTCAGCTCTGCCTACTGGCTAACTGGCCTGTAATACAACTGGCCTGTTGTTCAGATATGGGCGGGACTAAGCCGGTTGGGGTCTCTCTCCCATGACTGGTGCAATTATGACCTCTGCTGGCTGATTGATGGCGCCTGCACAGAGATGAGAAAAGAGTGCTCTCAGAGTGTGTCTCTCCTTACACAACGCTAAGCTGCACTGCACTTGTCAAAGTGCAGGTGATAAAATGCATACGGCATGCTGCCCACGTGTCGGAGGGGGCGTGGGTTAGCTTCATTCTCCTCAATCAAAGCAGGGATCGGCATTGGTGGAGAGGAAGCATGACGTAATCGGGCAATTGGACGTGCTAAAAGGGAGAAAAAGGGGAGAAAAATGCATAAAGAAAATATATACAGTATATATATATAAAACAGTATTTTTTTTAAATTAATTCATTTAACCTTTTAAGTAAACTGCCTTGTATAGTGTGAATATATGTGTGTGTGTGTGTGTGTATGTGTGTGTGCGCGAATATAACTGATATACAGAACATATTTAAACGTATTTACAGTGGTACCTTGAAACTCAACGTCAGTTGGTTCTGGGAGTGCCGTTGAGTTTAAAAGGCGTTGAGTTTTAAGGTATTTTTTCCCAAGGATGTATGGAAAACCTGTGAATAAGTTTCATGGTGCCGTTGGAAACTGCATATATTTTGGGTTAATGTAAAATAATGGGGTTGTTTTTGGCACTTATACACTGAAAATAACACAATATAATAAAAAAAAAAACTGAAATACAATAAAAAAAAAAAACAGTTAAAAATCAATAACAAAATACAATAAAACCTGCACTTTACCTTTACTTCTTTATTGTTTCCTTATGCTTCGTAACTAGTGGAGAGAACTTATAATAAGTAATAATAGTTGAATTTGAATATGTTGATGTCATTTTAATACATTAAGTTACATGATAAGTGTTTTAGACTCTTGTAAAAACTGATTCTCACAATTTCTCAGAACCTCGAGCTGTAACACAAGTTTAAAAGTGAAACAGTGAGGAAAATCCAGATAAGCACAGATACATGTGGAGCTTTCAGATTTGACGGCTATTTCACACAAATGCAGATTCGTCTCATATTTGCAATTTGATGACGTTTTACCGCTCAAGACGAGCGCTGAACAAAGCAGCTGTCACACACGTTGAGTTTAGGGGAAACGTTGAGTTTAAGGGTACAACTTTCTTGACAAAGGGTGTCAAGTTTCAAAGATTTAGAGTTTAGGTGATGTTGGGTTACATGGTACCTGTTATGGGGATTCAAACAACCCCTAGAGGTTAGTTTGGAACCACTACTCGGGAAATCAAGCTCAGAAACAGAAATAAATGAAAGAGGGTTTTAATACCAGTACCCCAAACTACAATCAGCAATGTAACAAAATACTACAGCGTAAGTAAAGGAAGTTAATGTTCATAAGCACATAACACATGTCCAGACGAACGGAGTCGGTTCCAGGGCTTCTAAAACGTAAGTGTCCAAATCTCAAGTATCGCCTGGACCGCTCCCACCTGCAACAAACAGAATAAACACAGCCGAGGTAAAGGCTAAAAAAAATAGGAACAGGGATCTACTAATAATGCTCTAGTCCGACGACCTAACGAGACCAACTGGCAACAAGGATTCCCACACCACTTCTATATATAGTGCTCGTGATTAGACTACTTAAGCCCCGTGCACCAATAAGAAAAGAACAAAAGGTGTGGCTAAAACCCTCCACCAATGTGACCCCGTAACAGGTACCACTGTATATACTTTTTTTTTTTTTTTTTACATTTCCATAAATAGCTTTATCCTGATCAGGGTTGCAGCAGGTCCAGTTCCAACAGAAAAACATCTTTAATGCACAATAATACAATTCTTAGTGACTTAATTCTTAGATTAATTTTCTTTTTTTTTCTATTTTCCCCACTTTTTTCCCCCAATTTTCTCCCCTAATCTAGTCGTGTCCAACGCCCTCTATACTGATTCGACCCTTCACCGCTGACTAAGAACGCCTCTCAACTGACATGCGCCCCCTCCGGCACGTACAGTCAGTACAGACTGCATCTTTCACCTGCGGGAGTCGAGTTCATACACCAACGGACACTGTGCATGGAGGGCCACACCCCCATCAGCATTATTCCTCAGCCCTGTGCAGGCGCCATCAGTCAGCCAGCAGGGGCCGCAGTTGCACCAGTTATGAGGACCTATGCTCCAACTTTTTACCCCTATGAACAACAGCCAATTGTTGTTCATGCAGCTGCCCAGCCCAGTCGGAAGGCAGAGCTGAGATTCGATACGATCTATTCGAAACCCCAACTCTGGTGTGCTAGCGTACTTTACCGCTGTGCCACCTGAGCGGCTTAGATGAATTTTCTTGACTTTTTTTTATCATAAACCTAGTGTGGGACATGTCATGACCGTCTTGAAATTTGTGACTTCTGCAACTGTTTTACTGACATGAACTTTGAAGATGAAGATTGATTCATATCCACAAAACTAAGAAAATATTTAGCCTTAAATGTTATGGAAAAGAAAAGTGATGTGAAAGAATCAAATGAATGTTGCATAGCCTGTTCATCAGTGTCTGTTTTAAATGATCAGGTACAAACGACGTTTATTTATGTAAATGAACTACCAGAAGACAGTTTACAGTAAAATACATCTTTATTAAATATTTTGTTCATGAGTCCTAATTATTTTGTATATATGTTCTCTGAATTGTTCACATCAGACGTTCTATAAATAAACAATGCTGTGACGTTACTGTACAGAATTCCCTTCATACACACACCAGTCACAACCCTTTGGATTACAAAGCAAAATAGTGATTAAAAATGTGAAAAGCAGCCCTGCCATTGCAGGTACTGCCTTTCTTTACTCTGGAATTCACCCAACACATTGATTCATTGTTCTCAATCAAAGAACAATACTCCCCCAGATTCCACCCAGAAAAGAGCTTTAATGCCCCGGTTACACCTTCAAAAAACCAGATCAATTTCTTGATATTACAATGCTTAAACACTACCAATGTGATAGGGCTTATCAGTACATGAAATACAGTCACATTCCACATGTGGTCAGTATGAAAATGTACCCCGTAAAATACAAACTTACTTCCTGAAACTGTTTCTGTCACTGACAGCAATTATCCTCATGCAATACTTTTACTATGGTTAAGTACAAAAAACATTATTTATAAACCTAAACAACAAACAAATCACTTTTAGTAAATCAAAATCTCACTAATAACCTAAAAACAAAAAAACAAAATCACTTTCAGTGAATCAAAATCTCACTAGTAAAAATATAATCATTGCAATGACACGGTAAAAGAGACTTGGTACATATTGAAAACAAACAAACAAACAAAATAATCACTTCAACTTTAAGGTATATTTTGAGTAAATGACAGCTTTATTATAACTACTACAGTATATGGTCTCAATACTAGGGCTGTTTTGATACTATAGAAGTACGGCTGTCACAGCAAAAACTGGCCCAAAATGCTGGATCGGTATCTATATTCCAAATGAATCCACTGTCTTATTCTTGGCTTATTCCACTATATTATCTTAAAAGATTATCCACAGTCTATTTTCCTATGCACAAGGAAATGCAAAAACGAAGCTGTGTATGTCCTGGCATGTAAATTATTTCACTCCATTACACAATAAATTAAATTCCAAATGATGACGTTAGGTTAATAATTAAAAACAGAGATCGGGTCATTTCTACTCAATATATCTTTGATTGTAAAACTGCATCCTTCTGTGGTTATACGATTTTAGTGGTTTCAGATAGAAAACTATATATATATATTTACATGGATCAGCCATAACATTAAAACCACCTTCTTGTTTCTACACTCACTGTCCATTTTATCAGCTCCACTTACCATATAGGAGCACTTTGTAGTTCTACAATTACTGACTGTAGTCCATCTGTTTCTCTGCATGCTTTGTTAGCCCCCTTTCATGCTGTTCTTCAATGGGCAGGACCCCCCACAGGACCACTACAGAGAAGGTACTATTTGGGTGGTGGGTCATTCTCAGCACTGCAGTGACACTGACATGGTGGTGGTGTGTTAGTGTGTGTTGTGCTGCGCTTATATCGTTTTTAAACACCTCACTGTCACTGCTGGACTGAGAATAGTCCACCAACCAAAAATATCCAGCCAACAGCGCCCCGTGGGCAGCATCCTGTGAGCACTGATGAAGGTCTAGAAGATGACTAACTCAAACAGCAGCAATAGATGAGTGATCGTCTCTGACTTTACATCTACAAGGTGGACCAACCAGGCAGGAGTGTCTAATAGAGTGAACAGTGAGTGGACACGTTATTTAAAAACTCCAGCAGCGCTGAGAATGATCCACCACCTAAATAATACCTGCTCTGTGGTGGTCCTGACCATTGACTATTACTTGCTTCAACAATAATAATACATTAACCTTTAAACTTTAGAACACCAGCTAACTTTATAGTCTGAAAAAGAGACCAGTGACTGAATAGTAACTACATTTGTTTGTCTGTAATAATATTAGAAATCACAAACTCAGTATGACTAAGCAGAAAACTTACTGTTAGTTTGGAAATACTGTTAAGAAAGTCGTTCCTATTGTAAAGCAAGTTAGTTCACCAGGCTTTTATCATGCACGGGAACCAACTGGAAGGGCTAGTTTTACAGGATCTGTTCCTAGCCCAGTTTCACCAAACAATTTCACTGCACACCTTCTAAGGTTCTGTCCTATGACAACAAATTTCATGAGTCAACATGCTGCTTTTAGGGGACGTGTACTATATGTGAACGATCCTAACAATCTTGACCTGTTGTAATAACATTGGCTTGTTGCCACCATTCATTAAGCAACATAAAACATTTCTGTTGATCATGGGTGCCAAATTCACAGTTTCATTTACATGTTAGAAATTCCAGTGGCATTGTGGACATTCGTTAGAAAGAGCAAACTTTTATATGAGTTACAACCTAAGACTGGGCGATATGGTAGATGGGAGACATAGGTACATGCTTTGAAAAATTTAGATTAGACAGGCTGCTGGCTGGCTACTTTGTTATCTCCAATAAGCTCTAGCTACGTGAGAATGATCAGCACACATTCCTACAAGAAAAACAAAAGATCATACAGATCTTGTGACAGATGCCACTGGAGAAGGCTGACCCATCTGTGCAGCAAACCCCGGCGTGAAAGATCACATTACATTGGCTGCCTGTTAAGCTCTGTATTGACTACAAAATCCTGCTGACGTTTAAAGCCTTAACTTGAGTGTTTAGCCTTCTTCACAAAAGGTCAGTGAGCCACACTGGCAGGTTTTTAAAACAACAAACTACACCTGATTCCTACTGTTCCAATCAGTAAATATTGGTCAAGTGAAGTTCCAGTCCAATTAGAATAAAGACCTGCAGTCGTTCTTAGTTCATATGAGATTAGAATTTAGAGATTAGCCAGCAGAGGTTGGGAGAGAGACCGCATCTGGCTTAGTCCTGCCCATATCTGAACAACAGGCCAATCGTTGTTCATGTGGCTGCTCAGCCTTAGCCGGCAGGCAAAGCTGAGATTCGATACGACGTATTCGAGATCCCAGCTCTGGTTCCAGCATGTGTTTTTACCACTGCGCCACCTGAATCGGCGAGTATTTGTACTGTTTAAAATCTTTATTTAATTATGTATTGGCCTGCCATGGTTGTGAAATTTTAAGTGACTATTGTCATACACATAGATGCAAGTAATAATTGACTTAAGCAATTAAATTGACTTTTTGCATCTTTATTACATCCGCACACAGTGTAGCTCAAAGCCTTTGACTGGGAATGATTGAAATATGACAATGCCATTTTGTTAAGTTTATTTTAATTAATGTGTCATTTTTGATTAATTCCTATGACAAACTAGACCAGCTTTAAAATGATATTTAGATGATTATTTAATAATTATGACAGGCCTTTATGCATTATAACAAAGCCTTCAGGAATTATTAGCAAATCACTAGTGAAACCTTAGACATGATGGATTCTTTATATAACATTATTATATGCTTACAACATTGTGACAGCATATTTTTATTAATTCCTATGGTTTTGAATTGCTATGTCCAACAAACCCGAGCAAAATCCACACACTTTTGGCCATATATTATACATGCACACACTCCCACACCTCTGCTACCTGATTCATAAGCAGACTGTTAGCACAACATTCATCATGCTCACCCATTTCAAAACGAGTCCCATTGTATAAAAAAGTCACAAGATTAGCAGTTATTTTGGGCATTTATAAAATGCTCAGAGCTTCTCCCCTTCAGGAGGCGGAGCTTTGTTTTCCACTTCATGTTTGTCTGCATCCTGTTTGTGACTGTCGTTTAAAAGCTTCACCTCTTCATGGTGAGATGGACGCTTGGTTGGTGCAGGGGCTTGGTAGCGGTAACTGTAGCCAAAGGCACGTAAGTGGTAAGTGTAGTACTCCAACAGGTACATCAGTTGAGGGTTCACATAATGGAAGGACACGACCAAATCCGAGCAACACTGAGGTCCCTAAAATGAGGGAAAACATGTCAAAAAGTCATCATCGTTTATTCACACTTGTTGGGTCTGTTCAGAAACCTAGTGAGCTACCTTACTGTCTACTGCCTACCTAGACAGCTGACTAAGTAGAAAGATTGTAATAAGACATCGAACTTGTAAAGCAGGTTATTCAGACACACTACTTAGACCAGGGGTTTTCAACCTGTGGGGCCAGGGGGCGCGAGCGGCTGACCGGCGCGTGGGGGGGTTAGATAATAATCTACGAGATGATTATCATGAGCCGGTGGCACACGAGACTTACGGGGGATGCGCCAGGCATCCGCGATTGAGCCGTGGTTCACTGAGGGGAAGGGGGGCACGGCAAAAGCCGCCGTGCTTGGCATCTGTGCCTCATCCAGGGGAGGGGGCGTGGCGGAAGCAGCGCTGTTCCACCAAGGGGAGGGGGGCTCCCTCTGTGTCCTGAAATTGGTTAAACTGTCACTGACAAGCCTGAACTTGCAAATAAATTACAATTGTATGCCTTTATACAAATTAAAAATCAATGAGAACTCCGTTCGTTGCTCCGCATTCGTCTGGGATTGGCTTCACCGCTAAGGAAGCATCGGATGCTCCCTCGTTATTCAGTCAGTTTATAGTTTTGAAATAAGGCACCTTAGTAGGCAGCATTTTGAGGTATCTAAGAATTCGGACAACCTTCTTCTAGGGGGCGTGCGTATGATGACGTAAAATGCTATCTATGTAGAGAGCTCACTAGGTTTTCGGACAGACCCATAGTCTTTACACTTTACTGGGTTGCACCCATTTAGCCATGTAACATTCACACTGAATCTCACCATTATATGATTTCAGCATATGTTTGATTTTGATTATTAGTTACATAAACTGCACACTCTGTATTGGATGTTTGGAAACTAGAAAAGCCACTTGGATTACAGTCCAGTTATTGTGTTACTTTCTGATGAACTGGCGAGGTCCAGGTCCTTTCTGAGTTTGCATGTTCTCCCCGTGTCTGCGTGGGTTTCCTCCGGGAGCTCCGGCCTCCTCCCACAGTCCAAAGACGTGCATGTGAGGTGAATTGTAGATACAAAATTGTCCAGGACTGTGTTTGATATAACCTTGTGTACTGAAGGACCTTGTGTAATGAGTAACTACCGTTCCTGTCATGTAACCAAAGTGTAAAACATAAGATTATCATAAGGGGGCCAGTGATAGCTCAGTGGTTAAGGTACTGGACTAGTAAACAGAAGGTTGCCGGTTCAAGCCCCGCCACCACCAAGTTGCCACTGTTGGGTCCCTGAGCAAGGCCCTTAACCCTCAATTGCTCATCGTTTTCTGCTCATTGTGTAAGTCGCTTTGGATAAAAGCGTCTGCTAAATGCTGAAAATGTAAATGTAAATTACAATCCCAATAAACAAACAACTTCTGAGCATGTGTGAAAGCATAGCACATTTAAAACTAAATGTTATAAATTACGTAGAACGTCAATTAATAGATGCACCAATTAATTACATTTTCACAGGTAGTTCAAATCACCTGTTGTATTAGATAACAGCAGTGTCATTTTACTATACCCCGCAATAATCTAAATCCAGGTTGCTAGGTAACTGAACTGAACTGACCTGACCACCTCTCAGCTTCGGCTGTTCTTACCTCTACAATGGGGTAGTAGTTGTAGTTCCAGTACCAGAAAGTCTTGGAGAATTTGGCAGTGAGGTGTTGCTGTGGTACGAATGGATGGAAGGTCTCTCTGTGTAGCGTGTCTCGAGAATCCCCGGCTATTACTCCCATCTTTTCCATGCACTGGCCTAAAGCAAGGTCCTCCACCGAGGACGTATGTGTGCACACTTTGGTGCGAAAGCCTTCCACGAACCTCTTCAGGGCCTCTCGGCTCAAGACGTACCCGGCCCCACCGCTCATGTAGCCCTGCTTGGTGTACGGCTTGAAGCGCCGCCCGAAGTATATGGGTTCGTCCGGCGTGTGATTGGCCAGGATCCAGCGCAGGTTGTCTACCACCACATATGTGTCATCGTCAGCCTTGAAGAACCAGTCAGCATCGTTTTCGTGCTTCTCCAGCACATAATGAAAAGCGTTGATAGTCTTCCAGTATAGCTGGTCTCGGCCCTCTTTGGTGTTGAGGCCCACGGTGGGGAAGTCTGGGTCGTCAACAGAGCTCATAAATATGACGATGTTACAGTGGCGGCTCCACGTGGCCTTCACGTGTCGGGCTTTTGTCTCCAGGTTCTTAGGGCTAGTCATTACCCAACAAAGAATGCGCACACGCTTGTAAAGGTCATCAGCAATAGTGCTGTCCTCTCCTAAAAAAGAAATGATGCAAATGGGCGTCAATATTTTCTTTTGTAAAATAAATTTATAAATGTTTCACATCATTCAAAGTTAGCCATGACTTGTGACACAGTCAAACACAGTGTGGCTGAGCTGCTGTGAAGCGGGAAATCAACACGTTATAAATTTGCTTTAACCAACTTACTTTCACGAGTGTAAATGTAATGTCTATACCATCACATGAAGCATCACAGAGAGAACAGCATTGAACCGGGGCGTGAATCAAACCCCACATTGCTAAGACAGCTTTTATGCTTTGGAAAGCTGCAGAATGAGTATATCCAATACAGCCTTTCTTATACTCATACAGTACTGATTAATCAGTGTTCAGCAGTTTTTAGGACTACTTAGCATATATCCCACCATCGCTGAGATCTCAAGCTTTGTCAACCTAGCCGGGCGTCCACGCAGGCACAATTGTCTGTGCCTGAAGCAGGAAGTTGTTGAATGGCCTAATTTGTGGCCACTGCTGGCTGTTCGAGGTGCCTGTTCAAGGGATGGTGTAAGACCCCATGTCTAGCAGAAGCAGCTAGCGACTGCACTTGTCAAAGGCGGCAAATAATAGTCTGCAGTCTGCAGAGGAAGTTACAGTTAGAATTGAACCTGTCTGCAGTCTGCACAGGAAGTTACAGTCAGAATTGAACCTGCCTAGATTGGCAGGTAAAAAGGGAATAAACATAAAAATAGAATAATCAGAGAAATGATCTGTAAAACTCAATCTGAAATGTTCTACAACAAATAGGGTGACTGGATTCTTTTGGCCAGTTGCTTTAATTTTCTAGCTACAGACTAAGAGCAGGGCTCTAGACTAACTTTTTGCACTGGTTGCACTGGTGCGCCTAACTTTTTTTCTTAGGTGCACCAGCACAAAAGTTAGGTGCACCCAAATTTTCGACCGCATCGCATTTAACACCGCAGTTTTACAGGTTCACTTTTTTTTTAATCGTTGTCCATATAGGCAATATTGACTTGTAAATGATTAACAATTTGGTCAACATGGCCTCATTTGATGATCTGTTTGCTGCTGCCTGCCGCTGAAAGGCAGCAGAGAGAGGGGACACTTGGGCAGTACATTTATCCCGGCATGTAATGGGTTTTATAGATGCATTGTGCTTTTTCAGCATTTCAATTCGAAATGTATTACAACCAGTCACAAATGCACTATTGCTCTTCCTACACTCTTTACAGTCAATGATAGTATTATAGTAGACTACAATACAAATTATAAAAATAATAAGAGTAAATGTGTGTATGTATGTGTGTATATCTGTTTATATGTGTGTGTATGTGTGTATATCTGTTTATATATATGTGTGTGTATGTGTGTATATCTGTTTATATATATATGTGTGTGTATATCTGTTTATATGTGTGTGTATGTGTGTACATCTGTTTATATATATGTGTGTGTGTATGTGTGTATATCTGTTTATATATATGTGTGTGTGTATGTGTGTATATCTGTTTATATATATGTGTGTGTATGTGTGTATATCTGTTTATATATATGTGTGTGTATATCTGTTTATGTGTGTGTATGTGTGTACATCTGTTTATATATATGTGTGTGTATGTGTGTATATCTGTTTATATATATGTGTGTGTATATCTGTTTATATGTGTGTATGTGTGTACATCTGTTTATATATATATGTGTGTGTATGTGTGTACATCTGTTTATATATATGTGTGTATATCTGTTTATATATGTGTGTATGTGTGTATATCTGTTTATATGTGTGTGTATATTTGTGTGTGTGTGTATATCTGTTTATATATATGTGTGTGTATATTTGTGTGTGTGTATGGGGCTCTAGAGTGTAATCTTAAATGCAGTGCATTATATTATCGGCTTTACTGTATCGTTTACACAGATTCCCAAAATCGCTTGCGGATGTATACTGATATTTCATTGTCTTTTAGTTATTTTTATATTTTACTTAACGAAAATATTGTCGTGTTTTTACTTTCATTATCGCCGCACTTTACCGCTAGCATTAGCCACTTGCTACTGTAGAGGGTCGGCTCACTTAGCCGCTGTGCGGTGGGGATGCTACAGGTCTTTTGCTGTGCGGTGGTGGAGGTGTGGGAATAAAAGCACACGACATAGTAGAGTCACTTTAACTGTTTAGTCAGGACTTCCAAGAGCGTTCCAGCACCCGAACTTCCATCCTGGGGCTATACGGCGAGTCTCATATACGAAACTAAACAAACTGCACATAACCAGGTGCTGCATTCTGATTGGCTGAGCTGAATGTCACATACCGCCGCTACAATATTGTCCCGCCCTTCACTATCTCTGATTGTGTGTTTGTTGTTGAACCACAGGGAGACTTTCAGAGTCGCGGAGACTTTTTTTCCCCCCCTCGAACGGCTGGTTGCACCGGTGCGACCTAAGATTTTTTTTAGTCGCACCATTGAGAAATTAGGTCGCATGTGCGACCAAATTGGTCGCACACTAGAGCCCTGTAAGAGTGATGTCTATTTTAACCTGAGACACCCAGCCAGGAGGTGATGCTTATATAATAAAAGACTGAAAATGCACATTGAAGCCTGTATTCAGCACAAGATTATAGTTGCCTAAACCATATTTACAGTAAGGTCTAGATGTCTTAGCTCATGTTGTCATTAGCCGCATGTGTCACACGGATATAAATCAAGTATTCCTCCAGCACATGGGTCAGTTGTGCTACATGGGTGTGGTCAGAAGTCCGTGTGTACACGTTTATTAGCAGCACAAGAACCTGGGCATCATATGAAAACAATCGACACACTGAAACAAAGGAAACCTTGAATGGTGTAAAAAGTTCATTTGAACTGAATCACTCTGAAACCCCAAGACATCTGCATTCAGGACAGCTACCGCTGTTTCTAGGGACATTTTTGTTTTAATTGTGGGCACAGGAACCTCTGTGCAAATACCCCATTGTAATGGGTTCCTCCATTCTAGCAGGTAAAAAGCAGCATTCTAGAAAACAGCATCAGCCCTAACAGTAGATGTTGGTGGCCTGTTCACACGACTTCACCCTAATTATAAAATAATAATATAGGGCAGATGGAATAAACAGTATGTATGAACATACAGTACATTAAAATTATTTTTCCACATATGTCAGCTTGTTTAAAAGCTGGGGTTCGAGCACAGGGTCAGGCATCAGATAGTACCCCTGGAGCCAGAGAGTTAATAGCTTTGCTCAATGGCCCAACAGTGGCTGCATGACAAAGTCAGGATTCAAACTAACCATTTAAATCTCTCTAATTTCAGTGAAATACTGGAATCCTGTTGCCAAATCTCCAAATTTAAATCAGACAAGTTTAATAAACATGAACTATAAGAAATGTTCATGATTAACCAGTTGACCGGTAACCAACAAAGAAATCATAGATAGGTCAATTATTTAATTCATTTAGAATGAGCAAAAACTTTAAATTAAAGCAACTTGGAATTGTTAATTAACACAATCCAAGCAACTGAAAGTTGAGGGCCTTGCTTGAGGGCCCAACAGTTGCAACCTGACTGTAGTGGGGCTTGTACCAGCAACCTGCACCAGTTCTTTTTTTTTTTTTTTATCCATTTTCTCCCCATTTTCCTCCTGATTTAGCGCACTTAATTTTGTCTTCCGCTCAGGGCCGGCGCTAGGGGGGGGCTGAGGGGGGCATTGCCCCCCCAAATTGTGTCTTTGCCCCCCCAAGCACAATGCAAGCAATGGCTATTTTTAAAATTATCTCTGAACCAATCACAAAAATGCATTTTGTTTTACAGTGTGAAGATATTTCCTTGCTTATTCCTGATTGGCTCTTTGAGTCATATAAAAATCGGCAGACTGCCCCAAACAGTTCAGTTCGGCAGTATATGTTCCGTTAGTGTGAGCGAGAGGCAGGTATACTGGTAAACACTCTTCTGAGTTTAAACTGACTTCCACATGGTAATATTTGCTTAACTGTGGTTTTTCGTTGCTTTAATGTTACTTACCTCTTACATAGGTGTTGCTTAAATTATTTTATTAGCCGTTAGCGGTTAGGCTAATGAACTAATGGCAATTTAATTAAGGGGGCGTATTAAAAGGAAATACAATTAGATAATCTTTTTTCTCCATTTACATAATCAACATGTATTTTTTAATCATTGGGTTTTAAGTTTAAGTTCGAAAACATGCATTTTTATTTCTTTACCTCATACATCACTTTAAGCCAGTATCAATAGCTTGGCTGTCATCATTCATGCACAAATCAAGCCTTGAATATATTTCTGGCTTCAAAAACATGACTATCAACATGCCCCCTCATTAGGTTTTACTGCCCCCCCAAGCAAAGCAGTCCAGAACCGGGGCTGCTTCCGCTGCTACCAGAGATACCAGATTGCATCCGAGGAGAGAACGTCGCTGTACACGCCTCTTCCGACACGTGTACAGCCCTCCTCTTCTCGCCCCTGCATCCTGCACAGGCGTCTCTTCCGCCAATAAGGGTCCCTACACAGCGCATGAAGAACCACCCAACCACACAGTCCGGCCCCCACCCTGCAGATACGATGGCCAATTAGTATCTGCTGCAGGCACTGCCAATTATGCCCGCGAGATGGCGCCCAGCCAACCAGAGGCAACACCGAGTTTCGAACTGAGGAGTTCAGAAACTCGTTGCTAGTGTGCAAGCAGAATATCCAGCTGCGCCATCTGGGTGCCACCTGCACCAGTTCTGTTTACACACGCATTTGTAGATTCTTACAAAACCTTTTAATGCGTTTATATCATTTCAATCATGAACTATTGAACTGATATGAACTGGGATTAAACGAACTATTATGCATTCAAATCCCAAACGCTGAAGTGAAGCTGCTTTACATTTGTGTGGATCTGTGTAATATGCTGTACTTTTTCTGTTTGACGTCATGCTTTATTATAAAGTCTGAACTCTGTTTATCATCGAATAACTACACTAATGCTGTCATGGAGAGTTTAAAGATACTGAGCACATCTCATTTTTTTGATTAGCCTGTTTACTTAGCGCTTCTAATGACCTGTTCGCCAGCGGCTTTGTTTAAAACCTGCATTCAGAATGCTGAACTGGTTCTGCTTACGGAGTTTGTTCATCTAACCGTTCTAAACTACTGCCACGTTCTGTTGAGCTGTTTTAGTCAATAAAGCATGAAGAGTTATTACATTTAAAATTTTGATGGGCTGCTCTATGAACGGTGGGTATCTGTATGAACCAACTGGCATTCATTGAAATTGAATTTCTAATCATTTATTTCTTGTTTTTACATAAAATTCATTTGATTCTGAATAAAAGGTTTACACTCTGTGTATCTCTGTTTTATCGTCCTGTGTGTGGAGAAAGACAAATAGTACACTGAGCGTGCATGTGAGCTTTAATTCCTGGATTTAGTATATTAGTATCAGTAGCATTAAGATTGAAAGCAGGTTTAAACCAAAAGAAGTGTTTAGCTTACTGTGTACACTTTGGGAGGGTCAGTGTAAGTGAGGTCATTTGAGGGAAAAATCTGGGCAAAGTCCAGGATTTCATATTTACAATAACAAGACCACTTAAACACAAAGTTAGATGTTACAGACTCTGGACTTTCAGTTAGACTAGTTCTTAAATGCATGTATGCATAAATGCAATAAAACTAACACCAAGAACACAATCAGGCTATTAATGCATTATAGCAGCTGAGTAAACTGTTGAACTAAAAGCTTAAACACATTTACTCTCTTTGGCTAAACAATAAAAGATAAAAAGTATGAATAAAAAAATGTACACAGATCAGCTTCTCAAACAACCTCTAACAGGATACGCTTATCACAAAGCTACTCAGTTTACTACCAAACAGCCGTAATATATTACCTATATGGTGTGGATGATTCAGGTTAAACAGAGCAAACTTCTCTTTTCTCCAGTTCTTTGCCTCTATAAGCAGATTGACGTCCTCAGCACTTTGGCCCAGACCCTCATGCTGATGGTCGTGAAGGCTCTGTGTGAACCATGTCTGTTGAAGGATCACGTACAAGGTGAATGTGCCCACCAAAAAGCCCACAATGAAAGAGGACCTAACATTGAGAGCTTTTTTGAGGATCATTTTCACCACCCCTTTCTCTCAGCACCTGCACATAAAATAATTACAAGGTTACTTATGTTACAACATAGTTCACAGTCATAGTACTGCATAGTTTTAAAGATTCGTTCAGTTAGGGCTTGGTCATATGACTCATTGGCCATGTTTATAGTGCATGTAAATGCTTCCTCATCTAAATGCTTCCATCTAAATGTTTCCTCATGTTACACTTAGCGAATAAACTATAATTACGCATTGAAAGGTGTAAAATTTATAACGTTGGTTTCCAGAGAAGGAAACTAATGCCTACTTAGAAAATCAAATAAACATGGTATTTGACCATGGCAAGTCCAAATATTTGTATACGACTGTGTATGCATAATTACATTTACATTTTCAGCATTTAGCAGACGCTTTTATCCAAAGCGACTTACACAGTAAGCGGAACACAATGAGCAATTGAGGGTTAAGGGCCTTGCTCAGGGACCCAACAGTGGCAACTTGGTGGTGGCGGGGCTTGAACCGGCAACCTTCTGTTTACTAGTCCAGTACCTTAACCACTGAGCTATCACTGGCCCAATTATTCATTAAGAATGACTGTGAAAAAGTGTTACATTTCATCCAGGTATTTTTTTTTTATTATTATTATTATTGTTTATGCATTTTCTCCCCTTTATCTTTCCAATTTAGCACGTCCAATTGCCCGATTGCGTCATGCTTCAACTTTACTAATGAGGACCCCGGCTCTGATTGAGGAGAACGAAGCTAACCCACGCCTCTCCGACACATGGGTAGCAGCCGTATGCATTTTTTTCACCTGCACTTTGACGAGTGCGCATGCAAATCAGCACAGTGTACGGAGAGACACACCCTGATCAATGCACTTTTTTCCTCATCTCTGTACAGGCGCCATCAATCAGCCAGCAGAGGTCGTGAATTGCATTAGTCATGAGAGAGAGACCTTATCCGGCTTTAATCCCACCCCTATATGAACAACAGGCCAATCGTTGTTCATGTGGCCGCTCAGCCAAGCCGGCAGGCAGAGCTGCCTGCATCCAAGTATTTTTGACTGAACCTTAAAAGTCATTTACTTGGCCAGGTTTGTGCTTTGTTCTATAGGCTGGTCCTGTATATAACACCCCTGAGATTCGAACCCCGGATCTCAGCAGTAGTGGGCTTGCATACTTTATCTATGCGCTACCCGAGCACCCACATCTAGTGCGATTGTATTTAAACATATACAGTGTATCACAAAAGTGAGTACACCCCTCACATTTCTGCAAATATTTAATTATATCTTTTCATGGGACAACACTATACAAATAAATCTTGGATATGACTTAGAGTAGTCAGTGTACAACTTGTATAGCAGTGTAGATTTACTGTCTTCTGAAAATAACTCAACACACAGCCATTAATGTCTAAATGGCTGGCAACATAAGTGAGTACACCCCACAGTGAACATGTACAAATTGTGCCCAAAGTGTCAATATTTTGTGTGACCACCATTATTATCCAGCACTGCCTTAACCCTCCTGGGCATGGAATTCACCAGAGCTGCACAGGTTGCTACTGGAATCCTCTTCCACTCCTCCATGATGACATCACGGAGCTGGTGGATGTTAGACACCTTGAACTCCTCCACCTTCCACTTGAGGATGCGCCACAGGATGCTCAATTGGGTTTAGTCCATCACCTTTACCTTCAGCTTCCTCAGCAAGGCCGTTGTCATCTTGGAGGTTGTGTTTGGGGTCGTTATCCTGTTGGAAAACTGCCATGAGGCCCAGTTTTCGAAGGGAGGGGATCATGCTCTGTTTCAGAATGTCACAGTACATGTTGGAATTCATGTTTCCCTCAATGAACTGCAGCTCCCCAGTGCCAGCAACACTCATGCAGCCCAAGACCATGATGCTACCACCACCATGCTTGACTGTAGGCAAGATACAGTTGTCTTGGTACTTCTCACCAGGGCGCCGCCACACATGCTGGACACCATCTGAGCCAAACAAGTTTATCTTGGTCTCGTCAGACCACAGGGCATTCCAGTAATCCATGTTCTTGGACTGCTTGTCTTCAGCAAACTGTTTGCTGGCTTTCTTGTGCGTCAGCTTCCTTCTGGGATGACGACCATGCAGACCGAGTTGATGCAGTGTGCGGCGTATGGTCTGAGCACTGACAGGCTGACCTCCCACGTCTTCAACCTCTGCAGCAATGCTGGCAGCACTCATGTGTCTATTTTTTAAAGCCAACCTCTGGATATGACGCCGAACACGTGGACTCAACTTCTTTGGTCGACCCTGGCGAAGCCTGTTCCGAGTGGAACCTGTCCTGGAAAACCGCTGTATGACCTTGGCCACCATGCTGTAGCTCAGTTTCAGGGTGTTAGCAATCTTCTTATAGCCCAGGCCATCTTTGTGGAGAGCAACAATTCTATTTCTCACATCCTCAGAGAGTTCTTTGCCATGAGGTGCCATGTTGAATATCCAGTGGCCAGTATGAGAGAATTGTACCCAAAACACCAAATTTAACAGCCCTGCTCCCCATTTACACCTGGGACCTTGACACATGACACCAGGGAGGGACAACGACACATTTGGGCACAATTTGGACATGTTCACTGTGGGGTGTACTCACTTATGTTGCCAGCTATTTAGACATTAATGGCTGTGTGTTGAGTTATTTTCAGAAGACAGTAAATCTACACTGCTATACAAGCTGTACACTGACTACTCTAAGTTATATCCAAGTTTCATGTCTATAGTGTTGTCCCATGAAAAGATATAATGAAATATTTGCAGAAATGTGAGGGGTGTACTCACTTTTGTGATACACTGTATATACTTTTTTACGCCTCTATTACGCTATACAAGAAGAACAAAAGCCTGTTTCGTAACTGCTACAGTGTAGAGGAAGGAAAATCTGGAAATTCAGGCTCCTCATTATCTCACTCCTACTCAAACAAGTGCTTTTGTTGTAAACATTACAAAACAGACAAATTAGTTTAGCTATTTGCAAAAGTTTTGCCAAGGTTCACAAATATGCGGACTTTGCTAAATAATTTCTGTTCATTTTTTGTTCATCTTTTATAAATGAACAAATAAAAATAAGCAGATGACCATACTAACACTTATGTTTAATAAATGTGTGGTTTTTTATTACTGTTCAAACACAGACTACATAATTCACCTCAGCACTATGATGCTTTACAGTAGGCACTGTTCAATTGTACAGATAAAGTTTACAAATGTGTGTAAAAATGAACCTAAATCTATTCACCTAATGTAAACAATGAGGTACATGTTACTCCGGCACGTACAGTCAGTACAGACTGCATTTTTCACCTGCGGGAGTCAAGTTCATACACTGACGGGCACTGTGTACGGAGGGCCACACCCCCATCAGCATTATTCCTCAGCCCTGTGCAGGCGCCATCAGTCAGCCAGCAGGGGCCGCAGTTGCACCAGTTACGAGGACCTATGATCCGACTTTTTACCCTCATGAACAACAGCCAATCGTTGTTCATGCAGCCGCCCAGCCCAGTCGATACGATGTATTCGAAACCCCAACTCTGGTGTGCTAGCATACTATTTACCGCTGCGCCACCTGAGCGGCCTAACTCTGCAGTGTTTTCTAGTGTGCACCAATATAACAGATACATGAAACGTATGTACTCATTTCTAATGCAATTACAATAGTTTTTGTGTAAAATGTGTTATCATCGCAAAATTATTTGATTTGTAGAATAATTTGATGAACTGTGTATTGTGACACATACACCCCATCACCAGAATTAAAATCTTTTGCAATAAGCCACGCTAGCCCTTGGTCCCTACCAGATTCCATAGAAGTTATGTCTTTAGGCATCAATGAGTCTTACTATATATTTTATATCATTTTTAGAATACCATATGTCCTCTATAAGGGCCTACAGGGGCCTTTTAGTTTCCCTCTAAAATAAAAGATAAAAAGTACAAAGAACACATTTTCATTGTTTTTACCTATAAAGCTAACTGTATTTCATAAATATTAAAAATAAAAATTGAATCGAATGTGACACCTGCAACATTGAAACAGAGAAAGAATAAGACTAAGATTACACAAATAGCACTGTTCAGTAGGGTTCCACAATTAACATGTAAGGTCACACTCAAGTGTGAGTATTAAAGGAGCATACACTGAAAGCTTACTTTTTGCAAATGGGTCTGGTTCACCAATGTGTGTCAAACTTTGTAGTAAAAAGGACAATGTTTCTCAGTGAAAGATTGCAAACAATCTAGTCTTTCCACATTTACAGTTCATACAATCATGAAAATATTCAGGGGTAATCTTGGTGTGTAAAGGCCAAGGGTAGAAACTGCTGCTGAATGTGCGTGACCATCGAGCCCTCAGGTGATACTGTTTGAGATACGCTACTGTGATGGACATGGATTTGGGAGTACTTAAAAAAAAAATCATCTCATTTAACGCAGTCCGCCAAATTTCCAATTGCAACTGTAATATATTATAATACACTACATCATGATTTATTTATTTATTAGGATTTTAATGTCATGTTTTACACACTTCGATTACATTCATGACAGAAACGGTACTTACTCATTACACAAGATTCATCAGTTCACAAGTGTAATGTTCATCACAGTCCTGGACAATTTTTTTTTCTCCAATTAATCTCACTTGCACGTCTTTGGACTGTGGGAGGAAGCCGGAGCTCCGGGAGAAAACCCACGCAGACACGGGGAGACCATGCAAACTACACACAGAAAAGACCCAAACCCAAGGACCTTCTTGCTGTGAGTAGCCCCACTACAATAACTAATTAACTAATAATAAATAACTTATATATTCATTATCTTGTCCCTTAGGCATAATATAAAAATATAAAAATAATAAGTGATCTCTCCCAGCTTGTGTGACAGGTTCAGCTAAAGCAAATTAGGAGTGGTTATTATGGGTTACGTTCCCAATGGTTTAATCATGTTGTATCCTAACTTTTGGTAATACAGACTATTTTAAGATATCAATATTATGTTGGGGTTGAATAATTGTGACATGACAGTATTACAAAATATCCTGCTACTCTAAAATCTTCCATAATTCAACTTTTTGTTTATTTACTGTATCAAAGTTCTATTATGCCATTGAAAACTGTTGGATGGCCCCATAATGTCTTATTTTTTAGCGCCTATAACAATTTTACTGTACTTATTATTCACAAAAAGCGAATAAACTAGTTACAGGGGTCCCTTTCTTAAGCACTTTAATACACAAGATGATCTGTACAAACAGATATTTTAATAAGTATACAGTACATGTCTCTTTGCCAAGGTTGGGGGAGCAAAAACTGTATGTCACTGTATGATTAATACAAATTGGAGAATGCTTGAAAAGGGTATGAGACAGGTGAAAAGAGCTAAAGGGCAACGTTGTTATACATATTTTAGTCACAAACCAAGAAGAGCTCCGGAAATGATTTAAGATTCTACGACTACCAAATATATATTTGTGTGTGTGTGTGTGTGTGTGTGTGTACGTACACTTTTGACCTTACATGTTTCAACGCTGTAGTTTGGAGCAAAATGTTTAATAACAGTAATAATAATAATGATGGGGCGGCACGGTGGGTAGCACTGTGGGTGGGTAGCACTGTCGCCTCACAGCAAGAAGGTCCTGGGTTCGATCCCCAGTTGGGGCGGTCCGGGTCCTTTCTGTGTGGAGTTTGCATGTTCTCCCTGTGTTTGCGTGGGTTTACTCCGGTTTCCTCCCACAGTCCAAAAAAAATGCAAGTGAGGTGAACAGAAGATACTGAATTGTCCATGACTGTGTTCGATATAACCCTGTGAACTGATGAATCTTGTGTAATGAGTAACTACCGTTCCTGTCATGAATGTAACCAAAGTGTAAAACATGACGTTAAAACCCTAACAAACAAACAAACAAACAAATAATAATGATGGTTTTACGAAGTGTATCTGTTTTGTTTATAATATAATAATTTAAGAGTTGGTTGCTGATCTGACCACGATTAAGCCTGCTAGGAAATAACAGTATTAGTAAAACTTACCAAGCTTTGGATGTGTAAGCAATGCTAGAGCACTGACAATACATACAGCAGTGAGAGGTCCATGTCCAGCTCCCAGTAGCTACAGTTAGACATCAGCAGACAGGTAAATGAGACCGTTTGGACGAAATGCAGCCCAACATCTCTCACTAAATTACTGTCAACAGCAGAATAAGCGTCCGATTCAGTTTCTGTTAGCCGCAGCTTTACCACGCTAATTACAAACGGTTAGCTCAGGCTCTAAGCGTGTATAAGTGTCATCACTAAAGTGTCGTTAATAGTGTTCCCTCATCCTACAGTGTTACAGAGTTAATATGAAACAAAGAAACTTAAGCGTGAGCGGAATAACATTCACTCTCTCCGGCGCATAACTTCACACTAACTTCTACTCTCACCACTTCAGTACTGCCAGCTACAGGAAGAGCCTGCAGCAGGACCGTTCCGCGCATGCGCAAACTCAGCACTGTAATTGGCGACGGACGCCAGACCTACAGAAGAGCGATGAAGATTATTGCTACCTTCAAGAGCTCCTCGAAAACTCCCACTCGACAAGTTCGCAGTCAGAAATACGAACTAATATTTTCAACTGGCTTAGATGGAAATAGCGTGAATGAATTGGGGATATTTACTTGTGTAAATATTTGTATATATATTACTTAAGCTTATATTTACTTTAAATGTACATAGAATCGTTTTAGACGTTTTAAACTCATGGGAAAATACACATTTACATATCAAATATATGCAGGAAAATATTTAACAGTTAAAACAAATAGCGTTTTAAAGCACTGTGGTTACATTCCGAATCTTTAGGCAAATTAGCTTTAATTTCCTAAAATTATGAATGTTTCTATTATATTAAATATTATATATATACACCGATCAGCCATAACATTAAAACCACCTCCTTGTTTCTACACTCACTGTCCATTTTATCAGCTCCACTTACCATATAGAAGCACTTTGTAGTTCTACAATTACTGACTGTAGTCAATCTATTTCTCTAGATACTTTTTTTAACCTGCTTTCACCCTGTTCTTGAATGGTCAGGACCACCACAGAGTAGTTATTATTTGGGTGGTGGATCATTCTCAGCACTGCAGTGACACAGACATGGTGGTGGTGTGTTAGTGTGTGTTGTGCTGGCATGAGTGGATCAGACACAGCAGCGCTGCTGGAGTTTTTAAATACCGTGTCCACTCACTGTCCACTCTATTAGACACTCCTACCTAGTTGGTTCAGCTGTAGATGTAAAGTCAGAGACGATCACTCATCTATTGCTGCTGTTTGAGTTGGTTATTTTCTAGACCTTCATCAGTGGTCACAGGACGCTGCCCACAGGGCGCTCTTTGTAGTGTTACAGTGAGTAATTGTAACACTACAAAGTGCTTCTATATGGTAAGTGGAGCTGATAAAATGGACAGTGAGTGTAGAAACAAAGAGTTGGTTTCAATGTTATGGCTGATCAGTGTATAAAGATCCAATTTCTGTTGCAGAGAAGCGGTCCCATATCACAACACTTTCACCTTTATCTCTCTCTTTGGCTTTTTTAGGGTGTAGACAGGGATGTGGATACAATTACATCTCAACTCATTAAAGTGATGGCTGGCTTCTCTTTTAACTTCATTATTATTAGTCTGAAAGCACCCATGGAGCAATCTGGATTTAACATTCACTGAATATTAAACACAGTTATACATCCTTTATAATATTAATATTTAGTCATCTGTAGTAGAGGATAAGATATTATGCTTCTCTGATTTTGAGTAAAAGCCTAATCAAATATTGGTCCAGTCATAAAATGTTATCCAGCTTTATAATCCTTAGTACCAGAGCACAAAAGAAAGCTACCCAGATAAGATGGTGGTCTATTTGTAATATGGTCAAGTGCTTTGCCTCTTTTGGGAGTGCCATGTAGCCAGAATGTATATGTAATCCTAGTTTTGGTTCTGTTTTACAAGATCTTAAATTAAGCTTTGAGTGACTAGTCTGTCTTAAGTGTCTTTGTGAAACATGTAGAACTAAAAAATGGTCTGTCTTTTGTGTCACTCACTACAGAGTTCCAAACTGCCTATGAATGGAATGAAAACTGTGCAGTGGGAGCTTTATGATATGGGTTTTCATGTCAGAGCAGTTGCACACGGACCTACAATTACTATGCATAATGCCAGGTATTGGTTTAAGTCAGGGGTGGGCAATTAAATTTTCCAAGGGGCCACATAAGAAACTGGGACTGTTGTGGAGGGCCGGACCAATAAGGTGAACTTAATTCTGCTCAATATTAATGTTATCTCATTATAAAGAGCAGTAAATTGTACAGTTCTGATAATCTGTTACTGTTTAGATGTTACAATCAGAAGAAGTAGGCAGAGTAAAAACATCAACGTTATTTTACTATTTAATCAACTAATTTTTCAAAAACAAATGGGGTGGCACGGTGGCTAAGTGGGTAGCACTGTCGCCTCACAGCAAGAAGGTCCTGGGTTCGATCCCCAGGTGGGGCGGTCCGGGTCCTTTCTGTGTGGAGTTTGCATGTTCTCCCCGTGTCTGTGTGGGTTTCCTCCGGGTGCTCCGGTTTCCTCCCACAGTCCAAAAACATGCAAGTGAGGTGAATGTGCAGGTTTTTAAACTTTACACTATTTTGTTTGGAGTCTAATTACCTCATTTGCTGTTTTTCAGTCCTTTGTTGTTGTTGGATATTCTTTTTAAAATCATAAAGCAGGTCCTGGTGCTTCAGTTCTGGATGTGTTAAACTTTATAAAAAGTCCTTGTTGCTTTTGCAGTTTTGTTAGAGAAGCTTCAGGTGTGACGCTCCGCATCGTTCATGTTCTTGTATTTCTCTGTTTAGTAACAGCGATTTAAAGCCTAAATTCTGATCCTTAACCAGCGTTACATCTGACTTCAGTGAATAAATACTTCAGAAGTTCATGTCTTGTTAAAACACGTAACGTACACACGTAAAACGAAACTTAAAAGAAATTTAAAGACATAGCGCTCCCGTCAAAAACAATCCTGCTGTATTGTATGTGTGACAGGCACGTGCACAGGTAGACCCCTAGTGGTGCTCAAGCACCTGCCCTATTGCCCTGGATGAGAAAAGTGCCCTTTCTGCTGGAGCCCAATTTTTTTTCTACATTCATCAATATTAAAAATACAAATTACCCTCTCTGTCATCAATTCCCCCCAAAAGTGTTTTGATATCTGATGAGCATTTATTTGAGTTCTTGTTACAATTCTGCCCCGATCTGATCCGCGGCGCGCACAAGCTCCCGCCCTGCCCCTCTCTCCTCCTCCTCCGGTCAGTACTCATGCAGTGCTGAACGCCAGGCCAAACCGCTGCTACACACTTCTCCTCTGACCCGCAGCATCAGACAGACAGGTAATGACAGTGTTTCATACAAAGAGCATCCATGCATAATGCATAGCCTACACGTTTTGTACTCATGAGTCATGAAATACGTGATTTCAAAGCCTTGTCCAGCTGTTTACTGATGTTTGTCATGTTTAATGAAGGGGAGAAGGACAAACTGCAGCAGACAGACAGACAGGGAATTTAAAGACAGTTTTACAAATTAGACAAGTTCACTAGTTTTGTTTCATTTAAAATCTTACTTATTTTGATGTGAAAGCCTGAAGAAAAAGAAAGCATGAGCACAAACATTTTGCAGGAGAATGTCAAGTAGCTCTCACAGTAAAGTGTTGAAAATAGATACAAACATACAATATTTTATAATTACAATATTTTATAATTACAGCATCCTGGCTTTAGTCAAGGAGTTATTTTCATGCAAGCATTTATACTTCAACAGTTGAGGTTTACAAATGAGGAATAATTTTGCTAGGTAATTAACATTACAAACTAATATATGTAGAAGGCTAAATATAATGCTCTATGATACAGAACAGCATACAAAAAAATTATGAATAAATAGGAAAATGTTATTTAGATGTCTATTTGATTATATTGGCATAATAATAGGCCCATTGTTAACATTAACTACCCAAAATGGGTTTCTGATTTGAAATCAAAGGTAGGTCTTAAGTTGAGCTACATGACAGTCTGGTGAGGTAAATTGATACTAGTAATGGTATATTATTAGTGTAATGCTTCAACTCTGTCAGAAAACAGTAAAATGATGTATACTGTGTTCTCCCCTTTATGGAGATTCAGTAAGTCACTCTTGATTTTTATGCACAACATTGATTTATCTCATTTACAAATTTTGCAGCATAATGCCAAGAAAAGAAAGAATACAAAAGCAGAAAGAAAAGGAACTACAGCAAGCAGCTCAGGGTAGCAGCTATCTTTTATCCTGGATTAGGCCACCTACCAGTAAAGCAAATGAGGGAGCTGTATCAGTATCAGTTGTTTGGTTATTAAAAAGCGTGCACAATATGGCCTTGTTTTTGCCTGTTTTTCATTTATTTATGCAATTTGATAATTTGAGTTATTTGATTAGATGTGTATTGATTGTGTTAACAAAAATAAATATATAAGTTAAATATTCTACTGTGTTTTTTTTTTGTTTTTTTTATTAATAATTTTGGCGATGGGTGCCCTTTTTTTTGGCTTAAGCACCTGCCCCCAAAAATGTCTGTGCACGTGCCTGATGTGTGATGTACATTTATTTACGTCTGATTTGTAATTGCCACGGACCTCATGCGGGCCGGTCTGAGGAAATGTGTTCTCTGTAGAGATGAAGCAAACTTCACTATCTGATTGTTTGGGTGTGGTGGATGGGAGGAAAAATGCCTCCTAACTGGCATAGCGGCACTCTGTGAGTGGAAAGGAGAAAATAATTGTCTAGGGCTGTTTTTCAGGGTTAAAATAAAGCCTACGTAATTTTAACCACTTATATGCTTTCAACAATCTGGAAAAAGTATTTTTCTCTAGCATGCCTAAACACAAACATATACAGGGGTTGGACAAAATAACTGAAACACCTGGTTTTAGACCACAATAATTTATTAGTATGGTGTAGGGCCTCCTTTTGCGGCCAATACAGCGTCAATTCGTCTTGGAAATGACATATACAAGTCCTGCACAGTGGTCAGAGGGATTTTAAGCCATTCTTCTTGCAGGATAGTGGCCAGGTCACTACGTGATGCTGGTGGAGGAAAACGTTTCCTGACTCGCTTCTCCAAAACACCCCAAAGTGGCTCAATAATATTTAGATCTGGAGACTGTGCAGGCCATGGGAGATGTTCAACTTCACTTTCATGTTCATCAAACCAATCTTTCACCAGTCTTGCTGTGTGTATTGGTGCATTGTAATCCTGATACATGGCACCGCCATTGGATGCACATGGTCCTCCAGAATGGTTCGGTAGTCCTTGGCAGTGACGTGCCCATCTAGCACAAGTATTGGGCCAAGGGAATGCCATGATATGGCAGCCCAAACCATCACTGATCCACCCCCATGCTTCACTCTGGGCATGCAACAGTCTGGGTGGTACGCTTCTTTGGGGCTTCTCCACACCGTAACTCTCCCGGATGTGGGGAAAACAGTAAAGGTGGACTCATCAGAGAACAATACATGTTTCACATTGTCCACAGCCCAAGATTTGCGCTCCTTGCACCATTGAAACCGACGTTTGGCATTGGCACGAGTGACCAAAGGTTTGGCTATAGCAGCCCGGCCGTGTATATTGACCCTGTGGAGCTCCCGACGGACAGTTCTGGTGGAAACAGGAGAGTTGAGGTGCACATTTAATTCTGCCGTGATTTGGGCAGCCGTGGTTTTATGTTTTTTGGATACAATCCGGGTTAGCACCCGAACATCCCTTTCAGACAGCTTCCTCTTGCGTCCACAGTTAATCCTGTTGGATGTGGTTTGTCCTTCTTGGTGGTATGCTGACATTACCCTGGATACCGTGGCTCTTGATACATCACAAAGACTTGCTGTCTTGGTCACAGATGCGCCAGCAAGACGTGCACCAACAATTTGTCCTCTTTTGAACTCTGGTATGTCACCCATAATGTTGTGTGCATTGCAATATTTTGAGCAAAACTGTGCTCTTACCCTGCTAATTGAACCTTCACACTCTGCTCTTACTGGTGCAATGTGCAATTAATGAAGATTGGCCACCAGACTGGTCCAATTTAGCCATGAAACCTCCCACACTAAAATGACAGGTGTTTCAGTTTCATTGTCCAACAGTGTATCACAAAAGTGAGTACACCCCTCACATTTCTGCAGATATTTAAGTATATCTTTTCATGGGAAAACACTGACAAAATGACACTTTGACACAATGAAAAGTAGTCTGTGTGCAGCTTATATAACAGTGTAAATTTATTCTTCCCTCAAAATAACTCAATATACAGCCATTAATGTCTAAACCACCGGCAACAAAAGTGAGTACACCCCTAAGAGACTACACCCCTAAATGTCCAAATTGGGCACTGCTTGTCATTTTCCCTCCAAAATGTCATGTGACTCGTTAGTGTTACTACGTCTCAGGTGTGCATAGGGAGCAGGTGTGTTCAATTTAGTAGTACAGCTCTCACACTCTCTCATACTGGTCACTGAAAGTTCCAACATGGCACCTCATGGCAAAGAACTCTCTGAGGATCTTAAAAGACGAATTGTTGTGCTACATGAAGGTGGCCAAGGCTACAAGAAGATTGCCAACACCCTGAAACTGAGCTGCAGCACAGTGGCCAAGATCATCCAGCGTTTTAAAAGAGCAGGGTCCACTCAGAACAGACCTCGCGTTGGTCGTCCAAAGAAGCTGAGTGCACGTGCTAAGCGTCACATCCAACTGCTGTCTTTGAAAGATAGGCGCAGGAGTGCTGTCAGCATTGGTGCAGAGATTGAAAAGGTGGGGGGTCAGCCTGTCAGTGCTCAGACCATACGCCGCACACTACATCAAATTGGTCTGCATGGCTGTCACCCCAGAAGGAAGCCTCTTCTGAAGTCTCTACACAAGAAAGCCCGCAAACAGTTTGCTGAAGACATGTCAACAAAGGACATGGATTACTGGAACCATGTCCTATGGTCTGATGAGACCAAGATTAATTTGTCTGGTTCAGATGGTCTCAAGCATGTGTGGCGGCAATCAGGTGAGGAGTACAAAGCCTAGTGTGTCAAGTGTGTCATGCCTACAGTCAAGCATGGTGGTGGGAATGCCATGGTTTGGGGCTGCATGAGTGCAGCAGGTGTTGGGGAGTTACATTTCATTGAGGGACACATGAACTCCAATATGTACTGTGAAAGACTGAAGCAGAGCATGATCCCCTCCCTCCGGAAACTGGGTCACAGGGCAGTGTTCCAGCATGATAATGACCCCAAACACACCTCTAAGACGACCACTGCTTTATTGAAGAGGCTGAGGGTAAAGGTGATGGACTGGCCAAGCATGTCTCCAGACCTAAACCCAATAGAACATCTTTGGGGCATCCTCAAGCGGAAGGTGGAGGAGCGCAAAGTCTCGAATATCCGCCAGCTCCGTGATGTCGTCATGGAGGAGTGGAAAAGCATTCCAGTGGCAACCTGTGAAGCTCTGGTAAACTCCATGCCCAGGAGAGTTAAGGCAGTTCTGGGAAATAATGGTGGCCACACAAAATATTGACACTTCAGGAACTTTCATTAAGGGGTGTACTCACTTTTGTTGCCGGTGGTTTAGACATTAATGGCTGTATATTGAGTTATTTTGAGGGAAGAATAAATTTACACTGTTATATAAGCTGCACACAGACTACTTTTCATTGAGTCAAAGTGTCATTTTGTCAGTGTTGTCCCATGAAAAGATATACTTAAATATCTGCAGAAATGTGAGGGGTGTACTCACTTTTGTGATACACTGTATATATACTGTACATACAGTGTATCACAAAAGTGAGTACACCCCTCACATTTCTGCAAATATTTCATTATATCTTTTCATGGGACAACACTATAGACATGAAACTTGGATATAACTTAGAGTAGTCAGTGTACAGCTTGTATAGCAGTGTAGATTTACTGTCTTCTGAAAATAACTCAACACACAGCCATTAATGTCTAAATAGCTGGCAACATAAGTGAGTACACACCACAGTGAACATGTACAAATTGTGCCCAAAGTGTCAATATTTTGTGTGACCACCATTATTATCCAGCACTGCCTTAACCCTCCTGGGCATGGAATTCACCAGAGCTGCACAGGTTGCTACTGGAATCCTCTTCCACTCCTCCATGATGACATCACGGAGCTGGTGGATTTTAGACACCTTGAACTCCTCCACCTTCCACTTGAGGATGCGCCACAGTTGCTCAATTGGGTTTAGTCCATCACCTTTACCTTCAGCTTCCTCAGCAAGGCAGTTGTCATCTTGGAGGTTGTGTTTGGGGTCATTATCCTGTGAGGCCCAGTTTTCGAAGAGAGGGGATCATGCTCTGTTTCAGAATGTCACAGTACATGTTGGAATTCATGTTTCCCTCAATGAACTGCAGCTCCCCAGTGCCAGCAACACTCATGCAGCCCAAGACCATGATGCTACCACCACCATGCTTGACTGTAGGCAAGATACAGTTGTCTTGGTACTTCTCACCAGGGCGCCGCCACACATGCTGGACACCATCTGAGCCAAACAAGTTTATCTTGGTCTCGTCAGACCACAGGGCATTCCAGTAATCCATGTTCTTGGACTGCTTGTCTTCGGCAAACTGTTTGCGGGTTTTCTTGTGCGTCAGCTTCCTTCTGGGATGACGACCATGCAGACCGAGTTGATGCAGTGTGCGGCGTATGGTCTGAGCACTGACAGGCTGACCTCCCACGTCTTCAACCTCTGCAGCAATGCTGGCAGCACTCGTGTCTATTTTTTAAAGCCAACCTCTGGATATGACGCCGAACACGTGGACTCAACTTATTTGGTCGACCCTGGCGAAGCCTGTTCCGAGTGGAACCTGTCCTGGAAAACCGCTGTATGACCTTGGCCACCATGCTGTAGCTCAGTTTCAGGGTGTTAGCAATCTTCTTATAGCCCAGGCCATCTTTGTGGAGAGCAACAATTCTATTTCTCACATCCTCAGAGAGTTCTTTGCCATGAGGTGCCATGTTGAATATCCAGTGGCCAGTATGAGAGAATTGTACCCAAAACACCAAATTTAACAGCCCTGCTCCCCATTTACACCTGGGACCTTGACACATGACACCAGGGAGGGACAACGACACATTTGGGCACAATTTGGACATGTTCACTGTAGGGTGTACTCACTTATGTTGCCAGCTATTTAGACATTAATGGCTGTGTTGAGTTATTTTCAGAAGACAGTAAATCTACACTGCTATACAAGCTGTACACTGACTACTCTAAGTTATATCCAAGTTTCATGTCTATAGTGTTGTCCCATGAAAAGATATAATGAAATATTTGCAGAAATGTGAGGGGTGTACTCACTTTTGTGATACACTGTACATACATACACCCAGCAAAAGTGGACTACTGCACTGTATTATACATGTACATGTGTGTGTACTGGGTGTTTGGGCATTTCTCCATACTCTGGTTGACCTAGCTAAAAAAAAAAGCCTCAAAGTTGTGGAATCTGGTCAGAGTAAAAGATTTTCTTACAAGTTACCTTGTATGTGGCTTGCTTAATGTGTTGATCACAAAGACACATCTGCCTGCTCCTTCACCAAATTTCACAGTGAGCGCAAAACACTCTGGTTTAAGGCCTTTCCAAGTCTCTGTGACCAGATGTTGGACCAAGCTGAACATTTTACTCATCAGAGATGACCTTACTCATATTACTCCTGCCCTTTAAAATCTAATCCTTATGTTTTTTGCAAACCCCAACCTGGCACTTCTTTGCCTCTCACTGATAAAGTCGTCAACATGCACTTTACCCCATCTGCTGTTTGTCATTCTGTTTGTAGGTCACTTGATGTCATTGTACGATAGTTGGTCACTTTCCTGGTCAGTGCAGAGTTGTTTTCCTTTTTTCTTTCTGTCATCCTGTACCTTCTGTTGTCTTCATTGTCATCATTTTCATTAAAAGCTTTACTCTTGTCCAGGTTGTGGTGGGTCAGGTCACCGTCCGGTGATTTTGGTGACCAGTTTAACTGCTGAACCCTAAAGACACATATTTGACTCAGGATGCCACTCCACATTTGGCATCCTGGAGTGTCAATGTGCTTAGAAAGAACAATAGTTGATCATGCAAAATTAATCCCCTTACATCTTGATTTAAGGTAAATGACACTGAAACAAATAACCATGTAATGAGCTGCCGCTGCTGCCACAACAACTTAAACGCTTTGTGACTAAAACGCTTTATGAGGCTGTGGGTGGCTGACTCATGGAATCTAAAAACAGGCAAAATCTTAACTCTCCACGTTTTCTAATTATCCACAGTCCACTTACTATATAGAAGCACTTTGTAGTTCTACAATTACTGACTGTAGTCCATCTATTTCTCTACTTACTTTTTTAACCTGTTTTCACCCTGTTCTTGAATGGTCAGGACCCCACAGAACCACCACAGAGCAGGTATTATTTAGGTTGTGGATCATCCTCAGCACAGCAGTGACAATGACATAGTGGTGGTGTGTTAGTGTGTGTTGTGCTGGTATGAGTGGATCAGACACAGCAGTGCTGCTGGAGTTTTTAAATACCATGTCCACTCACTGTCCACTCTATTAGACACTCCTATAGTTGGTTCACCTTGTAGATGTAAAGTCAGAGACGATCGCTCATCTATTGCTGCTGTTTCAGTTGGTCATCTTCTAGACTTTCATCAGTGGACACAGGACGCTGCTCACATGGCGCTGTTGGCTGGATATATTTGTTTGGTGGGCTATTCTCAGTCCAGCAGGGACAGTGAGGTGCTTAAAAACTCCAGCAGCGCTGCTGTGTCTGATCCACTCATACCAGCACAACACACACTAACACACCACCACCATGTCAGTGTGACTGCAGTGCTGAGAATGATCCACCACCTAAATAATACCTGCTCTGTGGTGGTCCTGACCATTGAAGAACAGGGTGAAAGCAGGCTAAAAAAAAGCATGCAGAGAAACAGATGGACTACAGTCAGTAATTGTAGAACTACAAAGAGCCTCCATATGGTAAGTGGAGCTGATGAAATGAATAGTGTGTGTAGAAACAAGGAGGTGGTTTTTATGTTATGCCTGATTGGTGTAGATGATTAAATTGTTGTTATATTTTCACTGTGACCGATCTGCAATTGTAATTTGTTGAGTGTACTTTTGGATTACTAAATGTAAAAGTAATTCCATCATTTTGACATCCTTCTAACATTTTACACAGTGCCATCTGTACAAATACCACTCTGCACTTTGGCACAAACCCCAGTGTTTTCTCTGTAAACTGAAAATGTGTTAATTCAGTAGTACTGGGTCTACTAAGCAAGCTTTCTAATGTCAGACAGTGCTTAAACATACCAGTACTGATCTCATTGTTCTAAAAAATCTCAAGGGCTACACATTGTACAAACAGCAAAACATATACCTAACTCCTAAACAAACAAAAGGCTCCAGAGCAAACACTAACCGTACTGTTGATTTGATTTAACTGGTGTTCTGTCTGGCACCACAGATCTACCAATCCATACAGTGTCTTTCAGTTAATGTGCAATAAAATGCTATATACCTGCCAATGATTTACAAAGACCTGATAAGTCTTCACTAAACTGACCATCTGTGACCGGTTGGAAACAACATAATTCCTTATGATAAGTTATGGGGCTGAAATTGATCTAATAAAATAAAAACATACAACAGAATGCCTGAGAGCAGCATCAATAGTCCTATAACAGTCAGTGGAAGATCCATAACACTACAAAAATGATGATATATCTAAAAAGAAATGAAAACAAGGAATTAAAGATACATTTGAAAAAAATCCAGCAAAGAAAATTCTTACAGCTACATTTTCACTGTTATTAACAATGTTTTAATTTGTTGTCACAATGTAAATTTATGTCTTATCAAACATATCAAATTATATTGCAGGTAAAAAACAATGACCTGCTTAAAAACTGAAATATCCCAATTTGGAAATACCTCACCAGGTGCATGATACTCACACTGTCTGATACCAACTGACTGCTTCTTTACACCAGCCAGAGGTGAATCCTTACAGAGAGTTGCAGCACGTATGGAGATCACTTCCGTATTTAGAAGTCACCAGAGGGTATACCAGATTCGTCACAGTGTTCAAGCCAGATGCCCTTCCTGACGCAACCCTCTTATATTTATCTGGGTCTGGGTTTGGTGCCGGCACTGACAGTGCACTGAAAAGTGCACCTCTAAATAGCTAGGCTTTATTGGCTACCCACCCTGGGTCAATAGCTAATCATGTCCATGCAGATGCCCAACCGGCCGATAACACCTCAGAGATTCATTTTATTTATTTATTTTTAAGTATTTTAACGTCATGTTTTACACTTAGGTTACATTCATGACAGAAACGGTAGTTACTCATTACACAAGATTTATCAGTTCACAATTTTACTGTCAAACACAGTCATGGACAATTTTGTATCTTCAATTCACCTCACTTGCACGTCTTTGGACTGTGGGAAGGAACTGGAGCTTCCTGAAGAAACCCACACAGACACTGGGAGAACATGCAAACTCCACACAGAAAGGACCTGGGCCGCCCCACCTGGGGATTGAACCCAGGACCTTCTTGCTGTGAGGCGACAGTGCTACCCACCTTGCCGTCCCCTCTGAAATTTAAACCTCATCAGCAGTGAGCTTGCATACATTACCGTTGCATCACCTGAGTGCCGTATGAAGGACCATGCTACTTTCACTCATGACGGAATCTCAACCGGACAGTAAGAGTCACTTTTGCTGTAGCAAGTTGACTTCCCATCTGGCGTTTCTTCTCTCAGACTTGGGCAATTACAGCAGTTGAACACCCAGCCAGGTTGGTGACATCGCAAAGGCTTGAACACAAAACTTGAGTCAGACTTGCAAATTAAATGAACTTAAGCTTCTCCTGCATTTTAAACTGCAAGTTGTTGCTTTGCAAATAAATGGAGCGTATTAAGGGTGTGCACTGACTGAACATCATCATTATACAGTGCATTCCTGGCAACCCAACCCAAGTGAATAAAGAATTACAACATGCACACGTCTAAAATAAAATAACATCAATCTAACTAAGTTATTTAGCAGTGAGTTTATTCATTTAAACCATGTTTATTTATATATGGGCAGTAATCACTGGAGTGACAATGTAAAAAAGCAAGCTGTGCTGTGCCAAAAGTCATCGTTTGTACCCATTTCTCTAATCGCAGTATGAAATCTGCCAAATCAGTTTTTCCTCCCACTTTCCTTAATGAAATAGCTGGTAATAAATATGTTTGCTGTCAGTGAACATTTCCTCTTGTTGTTCCTCTAAATTGTGCTGTGGGGTTTATTTGTATATTGTCGGATTAAGTTTTGTATTGAGTAGGCAGCAATAAAAAGAAACTGTAACACCCTCCATGACTGTTGAGGTACCAATATGTTTGCGTGTATTCATCCCAAACTCTAATTGTTCAGAGGTGCTTTAAATATGCAAGCTACTCCCACGTGACTGAATGCTCTCAGGTTTCATATGACTTCAGATAAGATGGCAAATAAACTTCCCAAGTGCAGTGCAGTCCCAGCAAGGCAGTACAGCAATCAAACAGTTCAATGTTCATGTATATGAAAAAGAGTCTTAGAAATCCAGTTCATCAGAATCACTTGTTCCAGTGGACTGACTGTCATCTTGCTTCTCTCCCCAAACAAATTTGTAATTGTTCTCCAGTTCCTGCTGTCTCTTCTGCTCCTTGTAGACTTCTTCTGTCCCTCCGGTCTATATAAACAAGTACAGAAAAATAAACATGTCAGTGTCAGGCAGAAGAGACAGTCAATAAAGATTTTTGTTTTGTTTTGTTTGGGTTAACGTCATGTTAGCTTCTATGGCTGCTTACATGACAGACACCTGGTTCCCTAAAGGTCTATTTAAATCCAGTGTTCAAGTTTTACAAAATTGGTTCACAAATTCCACGAAGAGGGTGCCCAGGTGTTGCAGCAAGATATTTAGCTAGCACACCAGTGCTGGGATTCTGAACTCTCCGAGTTATGCCAAATTCATCAGGTCGCTGTACAGTTCACACTACACGACTGGATCTCTTGTAACCGGGAGTCTTTCAAGTCCGTGTGGCTTTCACACTACACGACTGATCAGCGATAGGGGGTTTCACACTACACCATCTATCACCAACCGGAATCGCAGACGAGCTTCTCTGGTCTCCCAAACTACATTTACGAGGGGTTTAATGATACCAAGTCCAAAAATGCACATCAACAAGTAGCGAGTGATCAAAGTTTGTGCGCTGATGTGCAGCGTAAAATCAAGTAGAAAAAAAAATGAATCTGAGTGGATTTGGCTACGCGACCAGCATGGATTGTTCTATAGTGAGCTGAAGGTTAATAAATATTTTTTTGCAACGTAACGTTGGTATTGTGTTTTGTTTGTTTGTTTATTAGGATTTTAACGTCATGTTTTACACTTTGGTTACATTCATGACAGAAACAGTAGTCACTCATTACACAAGATTCATCAGTTCACAAGGTTATATTGAACACAGTCCTGGACAATTTAGTGTCTCCAATTCACCTCATTGGCATGTCTTTGGACTGTGGGAGGAAACCGGAGCGCCCGGAGGAAACCCACTCGGACACGGGGAGAACATGCAAACTCCACACAGAAAGGACTCGGACCTCCCCACCTGGGGATCGAACCCAGGACCTTCTTGCTGTGAGGCGACAGTGCTACCCACTTAGCCACCGTGCCGCCCGGTATTGTGTTTTGTAGACAATGATGAGGTCAGAAATACTGTATGTGCCAATGTATTCTGATATAAACTATATTATGCCCCTGTCCCACCTTTTTACAACTCCTCCCCTGCATTTCCCTTCACCCTGTATCTTGCATTCTCATTGGCTGTTCAACATAGCACTCGTTGCCAGTCGGCCAACTCGGATCCAGATATTTGACAAGCTAGATATCGCTCTTTCTCGAGTTGTTGAGTAGTTCACACATAGCGATTGAGAGCCGAGTTTCGATCGCCGAGCAAACGCCAAGTCGCTCCCGAGCCGGCAAATCTAGCGTCGACGCCGGCAAAAGTCGTGTAGTGTGAACTAGGCATTAAAATCTCAGCTCGCTAGTGGTCGGCCGAAAGCCCCCAGCAGGCACCACAGGCAGTGCCAGCAGCAGACAAAATTGGCCAATAGTCTGCTGTGTGGGAAAAAGCCAGACTAAAAAGGGGGTGGGGTCTTCTGCGTGACTAAGGACCCCGGTTAGTAGCCTGAGGAACCTGTACAGAAGTGGAGGAAGGCGGAGATCAGTGTGCAAAACTGGCCTCAAGCGCAAATCCACCAACGTATGGGCAACATATACGCACTGCTGAGCGCGCTGATAGAACATGTGTCAGGCAAATATACCCTCTTTTGGCTACGCTAAATTGGGAGAAAATGGGAGAAAGGCAATAGCAAAAAAAGATCGATGACAAACAAAGAGTCATACAGACTGAGAATCTTGCTGCTACAGAAAGAACGTATGGTTCGTCATACAGACTGAGAATCTTGCTCGCTGCTAAAGAAAGAACGTAGGGTTCGTCGTACAGACTGAGAATCTTGCTCGCTGCTAAAGAAAGAACGTAGGGTTCGTCGTACAGACTGAGAATCTTACTCGCTGCTACAGAAAGAACGTATGGTTCGTCATACAGACTGAGAATCTTGCTCGCTGCTAAAGAAAGAACGTAGGGTTCGTCGTACAGACTGAGAATCTTGCTCGCTGCTAAAGAAAGAACGTAGGGTTCGTCGTACAGACTGAGAATCTTGCTCGCTGCTAAAGAAAGAACGTAGGGTTCGTCATACAGACTGAGAATCTTGCTCGCTGCTAAAGAAAGAACGTAGGGTTCGTCGTACAGACTGAGAATCTTACTCTCTGCTACAGAAAGAACGTATGGTTCGTCGTACAGACTGAGAATCTTACTCGCTGCTACAGAAAGAACGTAGGGTTCGTCGTACAGACTGAGAATCTTACTCTCTGCTACAGAAAGAACGTATGGTTCGTCATACAGACTGAGAATCTTGCTCGCTGCTACAGAAAGAACGTAGGGTTCGTCATACAGACTGAGAATCTTGCTCGCTGCTACAGAAAGAACGTAGGGTTCGTCATACAGACTGAGAATCTTGCTCGCTGCTACAGAAAGAACGTAGGGTTCGTCGTACAGACTGAGAATCTTACTCGCTGCTACAGAAAGAACGTATGGTTCGTCGTACAGACTGAGAATCTTACTCGCTGCTACAGAAAGAACGTATGGTTCGCCGTACAGACTGAGAATCTTACTCGCTGCTAAAGAAAGAACGTAGGGTTCGTCATACAGACTGAGAATCTTGCTCGCTGCTACAGAAAGAACGTAGGGTTCGCCGTACAGACTGAGAATCTTACTCGCTGCTAAAGAAAGAACGTAGGGTTCGTCATACAGACTGAGAATCTTACTCGCTGCTACAGAAAGAACGTATGGTTCGCCGTACAGACTGAGAATCTTACTCGCTGCTAAAGAAAGAACGTAGGGTTCGTCATACAGACTGAGAATCTTGCTCGCTGCTACAGAAAGAACGTAGGGTTCGTCATACAGACTGAGAATCTTGCTCGCTGCTACAGAAAGAACGTAGGGTTCGTCATACAGACTGAGAATCTTGCTCGCTGCTACAGAAAGAACGTAGGGTTCACCGTACAGACTGAGAATCTTACTCGCTGCTACAGAAAGAACGTAGGGTTCACCGTACAGACTGAGAATCTTACTCGCTGCTACAGAAAGAACGTAGGGTTCGTCGTACAGACTGAGAATCTTGCTCGCTGCTACAGAAAGAACGTAGGGTTCGTCGTACAGACTGAGAATCTTACTCGCTGCTACAGAAAGAACGTATGGTTCGTCGTACAGACTGAGAATCTTACTCGCTGCTACAGAAAGAACGTAGGGTTCGTCGTACAGACTGAGAATCTTACTCGCTGCTACAGAAAGAACGTATGGTTCGTCGTACAGACTGAGAATCTTACTCGCTGCTACAGAAACAACGTATGGTTTGCCGTACAGACTGAGAATCTTACTCGCTGCTACAGAAAGAACGTAGGGTTCGCCGTACAGACTGAGAATCTTGCTCGCTGCTACAGAAAGAATGTAGGGTTCGCCGTACAGACTGAGAATCTTACTCGCTGCTACAGAAACAACGTATGGTTCGCCGTACAGACTGAGAATCTTACTCGCTGCTACAGAAAGAACGTAGGGTTCGTCGTACAGACTGAGAATCTTACTCGCTGCTACAGAAACAACGTATGGTTCGCCGTACAGACTGAGAATCTTGCTCGCTGCTACAGAAAGAATGTATGGTTCGTCGTACAGACTGAGAATCTTGCTCGCTGCTACAGAAAGAACGTATGGTTCGCCGTACAGACTGAGAATCTTACTCGCTGCTAAAGAAAGAACGTATGGTTCGTCGTACAGACTGAGAATCTTGCTCGCTGCTACAGAAAGAATGTAGGGTTCGTCGTACAGACTGAGAATCTTACTCGCTGCTAAAGAAAGAACGTAGGGTTCGTCGTACAGACTGAGAATAATCGTACAGACTGAGAATCTTACTCGCTGCTATAGAAAGAATGTATGGTTCGTCATACAGACTGAGAATCTTACTCGCTGCTATAGAAAGAACGTATGGTTCGTCGTACAGACTGAGAATCTTACTCGCTGCTATAGAAAGAACGTATGGTTCGTCGTACAGACTGAGAATCTTACTCGCTGCTAAAGAAAGAACGTATGGTTCGTCGTACAGACTGAGAATCTTGCTCGCTGCTACAGAAAGAATGTATGGTTCGTCGTACAGACTGAGAATCTTACTCGCTGCTAAAGAAAGAATGTAGGGTTCGTCGTACAGACTGAGAATAATCGTACAGACTGAGAATCTTACTCGCTGCTATAGAAAGAATGTATGGTTCGTCATACAGACTGAGAATCTTGCTCGCTGCTACAGAAAGAACGTAGGGTTCGTCGTACAGACTGAGAATCTTACTCGCTGCTAAAGAAAGAACGTAGGGTTCGCCGTACAGACTGAGAATCTTACTCGCTGCTAAAGAAAGAACGTATGGTTCGTCGTACAGACTGAGAATCTTGCTCGCTGCTACAGAAAGAATGTAGGGTTCGTCATACAGACTGAGAATCTTGCTCGCTGCTACAGAAAGAACGTAGGGTTCGTCGTACAGACTGAGAATCTTACTCGCTGCTAAAGAAAGAACGTAGGGTTCGCCGTACAGACTGAGAATCTTACTCGCTGCTAAAGAAAGAACGTATGGTTCGTCGTACAGACTGAGAATCTTGCTCGCTGCTACAGAAAGAACGTAGGGTTCGTCGTACAGACTGAGAATCTTACTCGCTGCTAAAGAAAGAACATAGGGTTCGTCGTACAGACTGAGAATAATCGTACAGACTGAGAATCTTACTCGCTGCTAAAGAAAGAACGTATGGTTCGTCGTACAGACTGAGAATCTTGCTCGCTGCTACAGAAAGAACGTAGGGTTCGCCGTACAGACTGAGAATCTTACTCGCTGCTAAAGAAAGAACGTATGGTTCGTCGTACAGACTGAGAATCTTGCTCGCTGCTACAGAAAGAACGTAGGGTTCGTCGTACAGACTGAGAATCTTACTCGCTGCTATAGAAAGAACGTAGGGTTCGTCGTACAGACTGAGAATAATCGTACAGACTGAGAATCTTACTCGCTGCTAAAGAAAGAACGTATGGTTCGTCGTACAGACTGAGAATCTTGCTCGCTGCTACAGAAAGAACGTATGGTTCGTCGTACAGACTGAGAATCTTACTCGCTGCTAAAGAAAGAACGTAGGGTTCGTCGTACAGACTGAGAATAATCGTACAGACTGAGAATCTTACTCGCTGCTATAGAAAGAACGTATGGTTCGTCGTACAGACTGAGAATCTTACTCGCTGCTAAAGAAAGAACGTAGGGTTCGTCGTACAGACTGAGAATAATCGTACAGACTGAGAATCTTACTCGCTGCTACAGAAAGAACGTATGGTTCGTCATACAGACTGAGAATCTTACTCGCTGCTAAAGAAAGAACGTAGGGTTCGCCGTACAGACTGAGAATCTTACTCGCTGCTAAAGAAAGAACGTATGGTTCGTCGTACAGACTGAGAATCTTGCTCGCTGCTACAGAAAGAACGTAGGGTTCGTTGTACAGACTGAGAATCTTGCTCGCTGCTAAAAAAAGAATGTAGGGTTCGTCGTACAGACTGAGAATCTTACTCGCTGCTATAGAAAGAACGTATGGTTCGTCGTACAGACTGAGAATCTTACTCGCTGCTATAGAAAGAACGTATGGTTCGTCGTACAGACTGAGAATCTTACTCGCTGCTATAGAAAGAACGTATGGTTCGTTGTACAGACTGAGAATCTTGCTCGCTGCTACAGAAAGAACGTATGGTTCGTCGTACAGACTGAGAATCTTGCTCGCTGCTAAAGAAAGAATGTAGGGTTCGTTGTACAGACTGAGAATCTTACTCGCTGCTAAAGAAAGAACGTAGGGTTCGCCGTACAGACTGAGAATCTTACTCGCTGCTAAAGAAAGAACGTATGGTTCGCCGTACAGACTGAGAATCTTACTCGCTGCTATAGAAAGAACGTATGGTTCGTCGTACAGACTGAGAATCTTGCTCGCTGCTACAGAAAGAACGTAGGGTTCGTCGTACAGACTGAGAATCTTGCTCGCTGTTACAGAAAGAACGTAGGGTTCGCCGTACAGACTGAGAATCTTACTCGCTGCTAAAGAAAGAACGTAGGGTTCGCCGTACAGACTGAGAATCTTGCTCGCTGCTACAGAAAGAACGTATGGTTCGTCGTACAGACTGAGAATCTTGCTCGCTGCTACAGAAAGAACGTATGGTTCGTCGTACAGACTGAGAATCTTACTCGCTGCTAAAGAAAGAACGTAGGGTTCACCGTACAGACTGAGAATCTTGCTCGCTGCTACAGAAAGAACGTATGGTTCGTCGTACAGACTGAGAATCTTACTCGCTGCTACAGAAAGAACGTATGGTTCGTCGTACAGACTGAGAATCTTACTTGCTGCTACAGAAAGAACATATGGTTCGTCGTACAGACTGAGAATCTTGGAATAAATGTACTTCTGTTGTTGACTTATGTAAGAAAACTCGTGTACTAGACAGCGAAGGCAATTTTATGCAAAGTAGATGCAAATCATACACAAAATTGATTCAAAATGTTGGTGTGGCCATCAGAGATTGTGTGTCCATACCAATAAATTTATGAGTAGTTCTCTAAAAGATTTGGTATCCTCTTCACTTAGCCACTGGTCTCCAGCGTCCTCTGCTGTTTTACGTGTTAAAATCTTTACTTCAATCTTGCCTGAAACACAAAAAAACATAAAAGCTAATGATTGCATTTCATTACACACAGTTTCATCGGCACCTTTACTACACGTTCCATGAGTTGTGATCCATGCTCAGTGCAGAAAAAGTACAGACTTGTAATTGCTGTTGACGTACCCTCTATCTACACAAACACAACAAATGCAAACACATCGCAGTGAAAGAATAAAGGAAATAGGCCAGGCAAGTGAGTGGAAATAAAGAATGATAGGTAAGAAAATGATTAGGAATAGTTTAAATGCTTAATGACAGTCTAGAACCATGCAAAATTATGAACTGAAATGAGGGTAGTACAATACTACAGTACACGTTGTTTCCAGGTACATTAAAAATTAACATCAAAATTATAGACAATTAGAACTGAATGTTCACAAGTTAGGTAGCTTCTGTAGGTGGTACGTGTCAAAGTAACATCCAGATGGATGGCAGAACCCAAGGTTTCCCAGCAGAACATTGCCCAAAGCATCACACTTGCCTTCTTCCCATAGTGCATCCTGGTGCCATGTGTTCACCAGGTAAGCAATGCACATGCACCCAGCCATCCACGTGATGTAAAAGAAAACGTGAAATCAGACCAGGCCACCTTCTTCCACTGCTCTGTGGTCTAGTTCTGATGCTCACATGCCCGTTGTTGACGCTTTCGGTGGTGGACAGGGGTCGGCATGGGCACCCTGACTGGTCTGCAGCTATGCAGCCCCATACGCAACCAATGTGATGCACTGTGTATTCTGACACCTTTCTATCAGAACCAGCATTAACTTCTTCAGCAATCTGAGCTACAGTAGCTCGTCTGTTGGATCGGACCAGCCTTTGCTCCCAACATGCATCAATGAGCCTTGGCCCATGACCCTGTCGCCGGTTTGCCACTTTTGATAAATACTGACCACTGCAGACCGGGAACACTCCACAAGAGCTGCAGTTTTGGAGATGCTCTGACCCAGTCGTCTAGCCATTACAATTTGGCCCTACACAGACGTTGTTAGCTATGTCTGAGGGTGGGAGGGCCATACACAGCTTAGCATGGCTCTCTGTACATTATATAGCACTGTGTGGGAACTCAAGGTTGGATAGCACATGGTTCGAAGGGGGCGTGTGGTGATCCTGCTCTCCTTGATCAGACAGGTAGTTGTGCAAGCAGCAACAGAGTCATAGACAGGAACAGGAAATGACTAGATTGGGAGAAAAATCTAAAAATTATGAAACAAACAGAAAACAACATGTAGAAGAAGAAGTAGTTTAAATTTAGGAAAATAAGAAATAGAAATAGCTTTAAATAGAATTATAAATCAAAAGGCAACATAAATTCCATTGATTTTAATCCACACTACACCCATCACCAAGCAAACAGTGCTGAATGCTAGAACACCCCACACACCACAACTTGCCCAGCAAAGAACCCACTCATTAAGTGATTTAAAACATACCAATCAGAAAGGAAAGCCAGAATTAGTAAGAAATATGCCAAGTCAAAAGCTCAGTTAAAAACTGAAGCTGAACTCCATTACCACACAGGATTTACTGTGTGCTCTGGCCTACCTTCGGCCTTGATGCCAGCTTTTTCTAGCTGTTCTTTGACCACATCCTGAATCTGCTGCCACTGGGGGTCACTTTCGCCTAGTTCTTGCACCTTCACACCACCCTCACCACCAGCAACTTCTCCTGCAGCCACGTCTCCACCCAATTTATACTTAGTCACCCTGATCTTTACCTGCTCATCACTGCCAAGTTCCCGCGCTGAGGTGACAAGAAACACAAAAGGAGGAAGGGGCATGTTACCCTTGCTAAAAGTACACCCTGGCCATTCAGGCTTTGATCTGATTACACAGTGTTAGTGCATCATTATTTAGAAATGACTATGATTAGAAAAAACAACAATCTGAAACAGAATCCTAATTAGGTACTTGGGTGGCACAATGGTCTATTGTGCTAGCCCACCGCAGCCGAGATGGGAGATGCTATCAGCCAGCCGGGTGTCTACACAGACACTGACTATGTCTGAGGGGGGACGGCTGTAGCTCTGTGATGGATTGTGATGTAGCTCTGTGATGGGTCTATTCAGGTATTCCTGCCTTGCGCCCAGTGTTTCCAGGTTAAGCCGAAACCTGCCGCAACCTTGACCAGGATAAAGCGGTTGATGAAAATGAAAAAATGAATTCTAATTAGAGTGAGTAAATACTGAGATGATTATAAAATGTTATGCTGATCTGAAAAGTTAAAAACCATGTGAAAAACTTTTGTTCTGTAACAATAAGATCTCGACATGACATTATTTGAGCACGTCATGCAGGCTGGGGTCAAAACTTCATCAGATAAAATCATTTAAGAACATATCTGACCAATTGTCCACTTGTCCATTGTATAATTTACCTGGGGTTTTGGGAATGTTACTGGTGCCTTCAGGAGCTGAGCCGGTCTTCCTCTCAGGGGGGCTTTGAGCATTTTTGTGCTGGTCTGTATGTGTTCCTGAGTCTGACTCTGTGTCCCGTCCTGTCTTATCCTCAAGACGATCCAGCAGTTTTTCTAAAGTGGTTTCTAGAGTCTGAGTTGCCTGAGAGCGATCAAATTCCCCCTTAAGACCTTCAGTCTCCAACTCCTGCTGTGCCTGAAAAATGCACAAACCCACCAACAGTGCAGTAAATTAAACACACACACTTGCAGTTGCAGAAATCAATGCAAATGCAGATCAAAATATTGAATCTGTTTCTAAATGACTGGAACACACCCATTTCTTACACTCCTATTATCTCTATTACCCAGACAGATCACTCCTTACCACTGTGCATCCCTAACCTGACCATGGAGGGCTGCACCCAACACATGCCCCCTCTGATACATGTTCAGTTGCCAACATTTTTTTTCACCTGCACAAGACGAGTTTACACGGGATCAGAATAGCATATAGAGAGTCACGCACTACTCTCCATTATCCTCTGTCTCCGTGCAGGCTGTAACTGCAGCAGTGATGAGGAGTCTCCCACCCCGCAGACGTTAACCAGTCATGTCTGTGTGTAGGGGCCTGGCCAGCAGAGCTGAGATTCTATCTAAATAGCTTGCGATCTCAGCACAGGTGGGCTAACGTGTTTTAGCGCTACGCCACCCAAAAGCCCCTGTTTTTAAGTCTTTAAATGGGGGCAGCACGATGGCCCTGTGGGTAGCACTGTCGCCTCACAGCAAATAGGTTATGGGTTCAATTCCCAGGTGGAGCGGTCCAGGTCCTTTCTGTGTGATGTTTGCATGTTCTCCCTTTGTCTGGGTTTCATCCAGGAGCTCCGGTTTCCTCACACAGTCCAAAGATGTGCAAGTGAGGTGAAATGGAGATACAAAATTGTCCATGACTGTGTTTGACATTAAACTTAAACTAATAAATTTTGAGTACCCAGTAACTACCTATCATGTCATGAATGGCAGCTGTAGCCTAGTGGGTAAGATACTGGACTAGTACTCAGAAGGTTGCCGGTTCTAGCCCCACCTCTGCCAGGTTGCAACTGTTGGGCCCTTGAGCAAGGCCCTTAACCCTCAATTGCTTAGATTGTATACTGTCACAGTACTGTAAGTCGCTTTGGATATAAGCATCTGCTAAATGCTGAAAATGTAAATGAATGTAACCAAAGGGTGTAAAACATGACATTAAAATCTTAATACAATAAATAAAGTCCTTAAACAAATCTGTGCTGCCTTACTTCTTTCAGGATTTTAAGGTCATTAGATGAACTGGTTTTGGCTCTGCCATGGTCAGCTTAACCCTGAACATTAGGTCTGCACCTTCCACTGCCACTTTTACAGTTAGATTAAAAACCTATTTTTCCTGGTTAGCCTTTGATCTTTCTGAACGACTGTGATGCTTTTACATTGTTTTAAACTGTATGTGCCACAATTATGTTTTCTGTAAAACTGTATTACTTTGTACAAGTACTTCAGGTTTAAATGTGTTTTATTAATAAATACTTTTTTATTTTATTTTAGTTGTTTAATTGGACCCACACTCAGTAACCCAATTTCCCAAGTCACTAATGCTCCAACATGTAGGAAATAATCAGTGATTCATGTAGTGTGAGTAACAACAAATTACGAGTACCAGTTTTTACAAGTTATATTACAAGTGGGGTTTGGGGGACTGTATGGTCTGAATTATTTACATTTCTAAATATTGACATGAATATTAAACAGTACCTCTTCTATGATGTTGTCAAACTCTTTGTGCAGCTCTTCTTTAATTTCCTCGATTTTGGAGGAGGGAACAGAAACATCAGTTATTTCCTCTTCAAACTCCTGAAGCAGTTGTTCCTCTTCATCTCCATCCCCTTCACTCCTTTCTTTTTGCTGCTTCTTTTCTATCTCTGTGTCTCTCGTCGATGGAGAAGACTGTTCCTTCTTGTTTTTAAGATCTCCATCCTTATTCTATAACACACATCAGTGTAGGGTAAATTTATAGGCACAATGAAAACTTCACAACTCTTTGGGTTCCTGGATAATTTGCGTCTGTATAAAAAGTAATCTGGGGCGTTTGGGTGGCGTTCTAATACGCAAGTTTAACTCTGCAGAGAGTTTGAGCCCTGGAGTTCAAATCTCAGTAGAGCTACTGACCTGGCCTGGTGTCCTACAGACACAGTTGGACTACAATTACTGACTCTAGCCCAATTGTGTGTATACTTCGTCCTCCCCCTGCCCTTTGCGGACCTTATTTAACAAGTGAACGGAACCCAGGACACCCACTGACCAGATGTTATATGGAATTACGAAGCCAACAGCATCCTGTGTACAGAAAGTGTCTAATGCATCAGGGAGTGCTTCTAATAAAGAGGACAGTAAGTTTAAACAGCATTTAAACCAATCATCATCAACTGGTCAGTGGGGGTGCATCTCAATAGAAAAGCTACAGTCAGTAACCGTATACCCACAAAGTTTATCTGTATGATAGGTGTAACTAAAATAATTAATGAGTACACGCACCACACGTACACATATATTTAATAAAGACCTTGGTAAGTATGCTGTAGTTATTTTGGAGCTTCTGGGCTACCCTAGTTGTTTTGGGACAGCCACATGGGTGTTTTAAATTTGCATATTGTACTCAAATATATAATCGCCGCATCCCAAATCCTAACTGCTGTACAGAATAGAATCCCATATTAGCACACACTGATGGTGTTCTTATAATTTTTACATATCATATACAATCTTGAACTTAGGTAGGGTCATAAAATGGGTCATGTTTTATTCACACTCCTGTACTAATGAGAATTGTGCTTTTAAATCAGATGAATAAAAGACAAACCAGTCACTAAAGACAGCCTTAACATGAATAGTCAGTCACACCGGGAAGACTTTAGACCCCCTCAACATTAGCAGCATAAAGTAAACAAACACAAAATAAAATAAATGGGAAATCATGATTATTTGAAAGACGATCATCTGCTGAAATTTCTTCAATGTGACAGATGTGGTATAAATGAAGTAGGACTGAGAGTCTTTCAGGCACTAACCTTTCTGTTGCTTTCCCGGAGATGCTGCACAAACTTCATCAGGTCTACAGGGTCAGTAATGATTTTAAAATTAAAGTTTCCATCACCAAATACTAGACAGAAAAAAAACAAGAATAGGTTTGCAGTTTATATATGGCACAACTATAAATGACCAAAATTCACAAATGTCGTCAATTTTGTATTTAGTTTAATTATGATATTTTTAATATTTATGATAATTAATAAATAATGGGTAAACATTAAACACTAAAATCTACATTTATGGTACTCAATTCAGTTCTGGTGAATGTAAGCAACCTACACTGATCAGCCATAACATTAAAACCACCTCCTTGATTCTACACTCACTGTCCATCTTATCAGCTCCACTTACCAAATAGAAGCACTTTGTAGTTCTACAATTACTGACTGTAGTCCATCTGTTTCTCTGTATATTTTTTTTAGCCTGCTTTCACCGTGTTCTTCAGTGGTCAGGACCCCCACAGGACCACCACAGAATAAGTAATAAATTTAGGTGGTGGATGATTCTCAGCACTGCAGTGACACTGACATGGTGGTGGTGTGTTAGTGTGTGTTGTGCTGTTATGAGTTGATCAGAAACAGTCACGCTGCTGGAGTTTTTAAATACTGTGTCCACTCACTGTCCACTCTATTAGACACTCCTACCTAGTTGGTCCACCTTGTAGATGGAAAGTCAGAGACGATCGCTCATCTATTGCTGCTGTTTGAGTTGGTCATCTTCTAGACCTTCATCAGTGGACACAGGATGCTGCCCACGGGGCGCTGTTGGCTGGATATTTTTGGTTGGTGGACTATTCTCAGTACAGCAGTGACAGTGAGATGTTTAAAAACTCCATCAGCATTGCTCTGTCTTATCCACTCATACCAGCACAACACACACTAACACACCACCACCATGTCAGTGTCACTGCAGTGCTGAGAATGATCCACCACCTAAAAAATACCTACTCTGTGGTGGTCCTGGGAAAGTCCTGATCATTGAAGAACAGCATGAAAGGGGGATAACAAAGCATGCAGAGAAACAGATGGACTACAGTCAGTAATTGTAGAACTACAAAGTGCTTCTATATGGTAAGTGGAGCCGATGAAATTGACAGTGAGTGTAAAAACAAGGAGGTGGTTTTAATGTTATGACTGATCAGTGTATGCTGTTTGTGTACCATGTTTTAAGTACATTGTAGAAAAACTGTAATTGTAGTAAATTATTCTTACCATCATTATCATCAGACTGGCTATCTTGTGCATCGTCAGACTCCTAAAAAACAAAATATGATTATGTTCATTTAACATGGTGTAGGCTTACTGGTGTTGAACCAGTACAGCTGCGTTAGAGATCCTCCCAGGTTCTTCATAATAAGTCTTGAATATGTGATGCTCTGGTATGTACTGCCACCGTGTGGTTGCATAATTCCCCTCATGCATCTACGTATTTCATTCAAGCATGCATGTCAACCCTGACAGCAGTGTTTAGAACTTACTTGTAGCTCAGGGTTCTGTGATTGTGTACTGTCTGGTTTGGTGACGCCATCCCAGAAATCTTGATCTCCTAACTCTTCACTTACTGACTCACCATCTTCAACTATAGCATCTGTCAAACAGATTAAGAACTGATAAATATTTGGAGGAAACAAAACCAATTAATTACAGCAATGTTATAGAAATACCTAAGAAGCATCCTGATCCCAATGTTGTATTTTTTAGCTTTGTAAGCTTAAAATGCACCTAGAAAAATCACTAACCACTAAGGACAGAAGGTAATTTTGGGTTCAATTTTACATAGGCAAGCAGATGGCTAGTATGGAAATCAGTTGTTACAACCAAAAGGGGCAGAGCCAGTTATTAGGTTTATGTGGCTTAAAATGACCCTTTCACATAGGTGATAAAGGGTTTAAATAAATCTATATCTACATTAAATAAAAATATAATTTGTGTTGTCTTTACATTATATTCAAATTAGCTAGAAGTTAATTTGGCCTTGGTGCCAGCTATTTCTAGCTGTTCTTTGACCACATCCTGAATCTGCTACCTTCACACCACCCTTACCACCAGCAACTTTTCCTGCAGCCACGTCTTCACCCACTTTATACTTAGTCACCCTGATAATCAAGATATTTAATACAAGTAAATGAATATTTCCCCTCAGCTGCCCATGATAGGGGTCACATAGTAGATCATTCGTCTGCAGGTGCAGGTGCTCAGTCTATTATTAGGTATTATTATTTTTAAAAGGAGTATCTGAGACACAAGAAGTGAAAGCAGAGAAAGGAGAACAGAAAGCAAAATTACAAAAGTACACTGACTTTTATCATCGCCCTCTGGAGCATGGTCATCAGCGGGTGCTACAGGCTCCTCCACTATTTTATCATCATTTTCTGTACTGTCGCTTTTCTTTTCAGACAAAATTTCGTCCAGGCTCCTGAGCTCCTCTGAGATTTGCTCCACTTTTCGTTTGGTGTCAGCTGAAGACAGACACACACACAGTAAATGAGCATGCAAAAGAATGAGAGCATAATAAGGTAAGCCTGGAGACATGGCACAGATCACTTCAGTGAGTCCTAATAGCATGCTAATTATAAAAGACAACATGACCGAGGACATTCGTTAACAGTCGTATTAGGAAGTGCGCTTACAGACTTGAGCTTTGACATAGTCCATGTACTGCTGAGCACTGAGAGCAGGCTGACACACGATGCCCTGGGGCTTAGCAGAAGTGGGTGGGCGCAGGAGAGGGTGTTGGCATGTACGTGAGGTGTGCACGGTGAGAACATAGCGACAGGACTGAGGCTCGTCCACACGGACTATATAATCGCTGGAACCTTCCTCACACACAAACTGAAGAGAGGAGGAGACACATAAATTCAGTCTACAACATCCACACATATTTCATTCATTACCTGAAATTCCAAAGGCCGATTGTGTTGTATGATTTTTTTTTTTTTATCCATTCATGAAAAAGTGATCCATGGTACTGTGAGCAGCATGAAATAAAATGACAAAATCATAAAGATTTTCTACATTTACATTTTCTGCATTTAGCAGACGCTTTTATCCAAAGTGACTTACAGTACACAGTCTAAGCAATTGAGGGTTAAGAGCCTTGCTCAAGGGCCCAACAGTGGCAACCTGGCAGTGGTGTGGGTTGAACCAGCGACCTTCTACTTACTAGTCCAGTACCTTAATCGATAGGCTACAACTGCCCTGATATGTTTGAATAGTATAATTCAGTGGTTCTCAAACTTTTTAGACCAAGTACCACCCATTATCAAACCAAAACTTCCAAGTACCACCTATGTTTCTCATCACAGAACCACATATGGCACACATTAATTAGGTGTGTGTGTATATATTAGTGGTGGGAATTATGGCTTCTTGAAGGGAGCCGGATCTTTTGGCTCGGTTCATTTTAAAGAGCCGTTCAAAGAAATGGCTCTTCGTTCTTCGGGAGGCGCTACTGGGTAAACTATAAGATACCCCCGATATTAATATCAAATTTTGCTACCTTGTCTTAAATGTATTCCTAATTCAAACAACACTTAAACGAGAAAAAAAAGTTACTTCAAAAGGAAAAAAACTACAGAGAAGAGACGTACTGTGGTTGCATCGCATTAAGTTTCAGAACAATCCTCTCTTGTGCAGAGATGTGACTGTGTTTGTTTCTGCTTTAAAACATAAGCGCCATGAAATAATCAGATTTAACACAATTAAACAAGTTTATAGTTTATTTCTCAATTATTTGCCATTATACTACTAGCTCTCTCTCTCTCTCTCTCTCTCTCTCGGTGTGTGTGTGTGTGTGTGTGTGTGTGTGTGTGTGTGTGTGTGTCTCGCTCTCCGTGATACTGAAAGTGTTTCGGATTTGAATATCGACAATAAACAGCTCTTATTACAATTTACGATTAATTCCCTCTGATGCGAAGCTGAATGGGTGGATTACAGTCTAGAACTGCGCAGAAATAAAAGACTTGGTTCCTTTCGTTCATTTCAAAGATCCGTTCAATAGAATCGGATCGTTCGCGAACGACTCATCACTAGTATATCTGCAGTTACTGACCATTTCAGTGAGTGCGCCTGTTTAGCGGAGCAGCCTTGTGATGTCAGGAACGAGATCAGTGAGATTCAAACGCAGATCTGCTCTGATAAAAGCGAGAGACCTACTGATAACTTTACTGATAACTTTTCTGAAATTTCGAGATGGAAACCGCGAACGTGAAGTATAGACGTAATGAAGTACGGTGCCTGCATAGCCCCGAATATTTTTAAAAACACATTCGTTTTAATGAAACTGATTTTATTAAAACAGAATTATAAGAACTTTGAAACAGATTTTATTAGTAATTTCCACATTTTGTGTCATTTTTTTAATTATTAAATTATTATTTTTTTCGGTGCATGTAATTACTTTTCCGAGATTATCTGGCGTACCACCTCATGCTGCTTCACGTACCACCAGTGGTACGCGTACCACAGTTTGAGAACCACTGGTATAATTCATTTATTCATTCATTCATCTTTACGATTTACCAATGCTCCATCCTGGTCAAGGTCGCAGTGGGTCTGGTTTATCTAGAATCACTGAGCGCAATGCAGTAACACACCCCAAACAGGACGTCAAAAACCATTGTGGGGCCTTGGTCTGAGTTCTTGGTTTGAATCTCAGTGGTACTAATCGGCCAGCCATGCGCTTTTACAGGGGTGGTCAAAGTTCTCAGATAGACTGGCGCGCTGTCCAAGGTATCCCTGCTTTGCGACTAGTGTTTCTTTTTATATATATATATTGTTTTTTTGTTTATGCATTTTCTCCCTTTTAGCGCATCCAATTACCCGATTGCGTCATGCTTCCTCTCCACCAATGTCGATCCCTGCTCTGATTGAGGAAACAGAAGCTAACCCATGCCCCCTCCGACACATGGGCAGCATGCCGAATGCATCTTATCACCTACACTTTGACGAGTGCAGTGCAGCTCAGCGTTGTGTACGGAGAGACACACCCTGAGAGCACTCTTTTCTCATCTCCGTGCAGGTGCCATCAATCAGCCAGCAGAGGTCGAAATTGTACCAGTCATGGAAGAGTTACCCCATCCGGATTAGTCCCGCCAATATCTGAACAACAGGCCAATCGTTGTTCACGTGGCTGCTCAGCCTCACCCGGCAGGCAGAGCTAAGGTTCGATTCGATGTATTCGAGATCCCAGCTCTGGTTCCAGCGTGTGTTTGTACCGCTGCACCACTTGTGCGGCCACGACTAGTGTTTCTTGGTGGAACCTAAACCATAACCCTGATGAGGATAAAGCGATTTGTAAAAATAAAAACATTTTTGTTTAATTATGGGACCTAGTGGTTAAGGAACTGGACTAGTAATCAGAAGGTCGCTGGTTCAAGCCCCACCACTGTCAGGTTGCTGCTTTTGGGCCCTTTGGCAAGGCCCTTAACCTTCAATTGCTTAAACTGTATACTGTCACAGTAATGTAAGTCGCTCTGGATAAAGGCGTCTGCTGAATGCCTAAAATGTAAATGTAAACAAAAGTCATTTTATTTTCGGGTGTTCACAAATTTCTTTCCAGGTTTGAAGTCGTTTTTAAAATACACTTGCATGTGAACTAAAGTGTGTTTTTACCCTGACTTCTGATTCTCTAGGACTTCCGTTCAGGTCACACTTGGAACCATTGACATATGACTGGCTATGAAACCTCTTCAGCTTGTGCTGCTTGGTGGCCTAAAGAAGGGCAGGAAAGTGTAAGATTAATGCTGAAAAAATGCTATAAGTAATGTAATAATATACCTTATAGATCAAACGGTATATTCTGTCATCTTTCTCACCTTAGCTGTTTCATTGGCCCAGTCAAATTCAGACTCATAATTACCAAGAAAAAGCACATCACCCTTAATCTCAGAATCTGCAAACACATACGAATAAACAGGGTCACATAAGCATAGTTACAATGCATTAAGTGCCTAAAACTTACATATGCTGCAGGAGGTGTAAAGTCATAAAGTAAAAGTATGTTCATCTTACATACAATTTGTTTTTGTTTTTTTCAAACTGCTTTATCATGTTCCACAGTGTGCCTGGCAGCAACTGGAAAGACCAATGGGAAACACCCTGGGCAGGGCAGCAGTACATTTCAGATACACAAACACAAAATGCTTTTGGAAAGTGGAAAAAATAGAAGCCCCAGGTCACTAAGTAAGTTTATGTTCATCAAAATAATGTTTTAATAGATGCACATGGTTTTTCACACACGCTTCCCACATTTTTCCCTTATACAGTTAATGCACATATGCACCTTACCTACTGTAAATAATCTTTATTGCACAATCTTTCTACTAAAAGTCTGTCAGTGCACCGTACTGTATATATAATATACCTTTTCTATTTTTTTTACTTAAAGTCTGTCAGTACATTCATTGCACAATGCCTGATGCTGTACTGTTCATGTCACGGCTATATTTTTTATTCTATATTTATATATAGTGTTTCTTTTCTACTATTTAACTTGATGTATGTATGTTGACACCTGCACCAAAAGAAATTCCTTGTACATCTGGTACTTGGTGAACAGTAAAGATTTTGATTCTGATGTGTTCCAATCGTTTAGGTACAAAATTCAGTTTTTGTTTGTTTGTTAGGCTTTTAACGTCATGTTTTACACTTCGGTTCCATTAATGACAGGACACGTTGTTACAGGTTACACACGATTCATCAGTTCAAATTCAGTGTTGAAAAACATGATGGGAAATTTTGTATCTCCAATTCACCAAACTTACATGTGTTTGGACTGTGGTTAGAGACCAAAGCTCCAGGTTGAAACCAACACAGACATGAGGAGAACACGAAAGGACCCGAACCGCTCCACCTGGGAATCAAACCCAGGACCCTTTCGCTGTGCCGCCCAGAAATTAGTTATTTCATATAAATTATTGCAATCTCAAGACTGCTACGACAAGGATGTTGCTCAAAAGTGAATGTAAATTATTGTAAACTTTAGATCTCAGTTTTATTCCAAAAACAATGTAAACCATCTAATATTTTAATTATTCTGTACCTTCCAGGTGGTACTGTCTAATATGCTGACCATAGCAGAACTCATAGGTCCACCAGTCTTTAGTCTGCAATGGAATAATAAAAACATACCAATGTTAATTATTCAAAAATAAAATCTTGCCCGTTAACAATAATTCAATTAAGAATAGCTTTGGTACTGACATTACCAGTAAATATATAGAAAACCATGGTGATACTCAAAATAAGTGTAAACATTACACCAGCAATCAGACATGGTGGTAGTAGATTAATGGTGTGGAAGTTCATTGTTGTATCAAGACCTGGACAACTTACAACTAACTGTTATTAAAGGAATGGTGCAATAACTTTTGACCTTGTTATTTAAACAAAATTCTGTTTAACAAAATGTGTAGCATGTTTACTACAGGTATTTCCATCGGCAGTTATGAAGGTATCTGTTCTATACGATCTTCATCTATTAATCAACCAACTATAACATTTTTAAAGAAGTTATTCTAAAAGGTGAAAATAAATTAAAAGAGCACTATGCATGTTTGCCTGAAGGTCTAAAATCCCTCTAAGGTCACATTCACATCTATAGTTCATTGGCTCTGGTCAGAATCAGATGATGAGTTTGTTAACTTGGAGCGTTTTTCTCATAGCTTGGTTTCCTTTCACACAGAGAAGAAAAAAAACAAGTACACAAACATGCATCACAACAAACCACATGAGAACGTTTAATCCACTTATTAATCACATGTGTCTGTGGCAGAAGCATTTTCAAGTAAATAAAGAAAAAAAGGTCCTGTGTTTTGGACTACTTAAGCAGCCGAGGGAATTTGAATAAATTAGATTTAAGACTTTGCAAAGACGACGTGCTGATTTGAGACTAATAATCAGAAGAAGGTTCGGGAAGCACGGAAGAGAAGAGGAGGGCTGTACACGTGTAAAGAAGGCGTGGGCAGCGGCAAGTTCTCCTTGGATGCAAATCTGGAGTCTGCCAGCAGTGAAAGACAAATTGGATGCACTAAATCAAGAGGAAAAATGGGGAGAAAAATGCAAAAAAAAAAGAATAAATACATTTTCAGAAAGAAACCTTGAAAAGAACCATACTCAACAGGTACCCAACCACCTATCCATCCTTGTGTGGCCTGGAGGATAATTTGAATAAATTAAATTTAAGACTTTGCAAAAAGGACATGCTGACTTTAGACTAATAATCAGAAGAAGGTTTTGCTAATAATCAGAAGAAGGTTTTGCTAATAATCAGAAGAAGGTTCTGCTAATAATCAGAAGAAGGTTCTGCTAATAATCAGAAGAAGGTTCTGCTAATAATCAGAAAAGGGTTCTGCTTATAATCAGAAGAAGGTTCTGGGCGCCCAGGTGGCGCAGCAGGATATTCCGCTGACGCACCAGCACCGAGTTTCTGAACTCCCGGGTTTGAGGCTTGGTGTTGCCACCGGTCAGCTGGGCGCCATCTGGCAGGCATAATTGGCAGTGCCTGCAGCAGATACTAATATCGTATCGGCCATCGTAGGGTGGGACCGAACTATATGTGGGTGGGTGGGTCTTCATACGCTGTGTAAGGACCCTGATTGGCAGAAGACACGCCCGAAGACGAGAAGAGGAGGGCTGTACACGTGTAAAGAAGGCGTGGGCAGCGGCATGCTCTCCTTGGATGCAAATTTGGAGTCTGTCAGCAGCGGGAGACAAAAAAATGGGGAGAAAAATGCATAAAAAAAAAAAAGGTTCTGCTAATAATCAGAAGAAGGTTCTGCTAATATGCAAAAGAAAGACTAATAAGCAGAATGCCAACCTTAATCAAGCAGGGTGCAGTCCGCATGGGCTTCAGGAGCTCAGGAATGCTAGGGCCGCTGTAGCCCTGAGAGTCCGGTTCAGGAACTGGATCCTGGTGGAACCTCACAGCCTGCGCAGGCAAGCGGCACTCATACAGCTGCTTGTACTTGTTGGAGACCAACATCACATCTTCCACCTGATGAAAGATGAGTAGTCAAAATAGAAAAGAGGTAAAAAAAACAATAAATTAGTTATTTATTACTAAACCAGTAGTTGTGCAATCTGACAAAATAACCAGCATATGGATCTTAACTCATCTTTATAGGCAACTGTAACCCAAATTCTCTTTATATTCATTTCAGTTGTTTGGGTTTGTGAATGCAAGCCTACATCAAAGTTTTATGAAAGGAAAGTGGCTAAACAAATCATGTTACAAAACAGATACAACCACAACAAATAATGGGTGTGGATAGGATAAAAAAGAAACTCCATTTACATTTTAAAATAAGTAAATTAAATACAATCACCATAAGGTTAAAGGAACAGCAATTAACAAGGAGCAAAAAATGAGGCAACACTTAAATAACTAAATAGTAAGTTATCAAAATACAGTTGCATCAATTACGGCAGATGAAATTTGTGTTTGTTTATTAGGATTTTAACGTCATGTTTTACACTTTGGTTACATTCATGAAAGGAACGGTAGTCACTCATAAGGTTCATCAGTTCACAAGGTTATATCAAACACAGTCTTGGACAATTTAGTATCTCCAATGTAAACTAGAAGCTCATTTAAGGTTTGTTGCTGATCACACAGACAACAAATGAAAAGCATGGAGCTTATGCAGATCACTGAAATGACAAAATGACCATGACCTACACCGATCAGCCATAACATTGAAACCACGTCGTTTCTACACTCACTGTCCATGTTATCAGCTCCACTTTCCCTATAGAAGCACTTTGTAGTTCTACAATTACTGACTGTAGTCCATCTGTTTTTCTACATACTGTTTTAGCCTGCTTTTACCTTGTTCTTCAATGGTCAGGACCACCACAGAGCAGGTATTATTTAGGTGGTGGATCATTCTCAGCACTGCAGTGACACTGACATGGTGGTGGTGTGTTAGTGTGTGTTGTGCTGGTATGAGTGGATAAGGCACAGCAGCAATGCTGGAGTTTTTAAACACCTCACTGTCACTGCTGGACTGAGAACAGTCCACCAACCAAAAATATAACTAGCCAACAGTGCCCTGGGGGCAGCGTTCAGTGACCACTGATGAAAGTCTAGAAGATGACCAACTCAAACAGCAGCAATAGATGAGTGATCGTCTCTGACTTTACATCTACAAGGTGGACCAACTAGGTAGGAGTGTCTAATAGAGTGGACACGGTATTTAAAAACTCCAGCAGCACTGCTGTGTCTTTTCCAATCATACCAGCACAACACACACGAACACACCACCACCATGTCTTTGTCACTGCAGTGCTGAGAATAATCCTCCACCTAAATAATACCTACTCTGTGGTGGTCCTGTGGGGGTCCTGGCCATTGAGGAACAGGGTGAAAGCAGGCTAAAAAGTATGTAGAGAAACAAATGGACAACAGTCAGTAATTGTAGAACTACAAAGTGCTTCTATATGGTAAGTGGAGCTGATAAGATGGACAGTGAGTGTAGAAACAAGGAGGTGGTTTTAATGTTATGGCTGATCAGTGAACGTGTTCCTTCTAAATGTATGTAAACGTTTGACTTAAACTGTCCACTCTTAACATTACCTAATCTTAATAACATGCTATAAAGCGAGCACAATGCTAGCCTGCTTGGAAGGTTCCTAACCACATAAACTGTCCTAATCACATCCTACCATCCTAAACAGCAAGCCAAGATACGTGCGAAACAACCAGATGTGCACTAATTTATCATACTATTAAGTACAGTAGAGTGCGGTTTGAGACGCAGCCCAAACCTGCACCCTTGCTAACTAGTCATATTTTACACTTACCTGCCCCATAATAACAGGGTCGGGCAGAATTTGAATCCCATATTTCATCTCATTTAATTCCTCCAAATTTAGAAAAGCAGAAGCAGAGATGAGACATGTGAAGAATAAAACATACAGCCCCCTTAACCACCTAACCAAGGAAGCAGCCATGTTTCTCTGACATTATAAACAGCGTTGACAATCCGCTTGTTATTTGTCTCCAGAGAAGATGCCGATTGGACAACGTCGAAGTAAGACGCTCCAGGATTGGCTTAAATAGATGTCAGTCAACTCAAGAACGTGTGCTTATTGGATATGGAGTCAAACCGGGTACGGCACCAGCCACGACCAGAGCCGTAGATAGAGAGAGTTGCGACACTCCTTGATCTCGCCGCTACTCGTGATGAGAATTTCGGCTCCTTTTAGAGAGCCGGTTCTTTTGGCTCGGCTCACTAAAAAGAGCCGGCTCTTTATTAATTAATTTATTACCAAATTACATGTAAAATGAATTACTAATGTAAAAAAAACATTGTATTAAATGTTTATTATTTAAATTGCTTTATTTATATACTCAACATGGAACAGAGTGCTCCAACAATAAATTATAAAATACAAAAACAAAAACCCATCTCAATTAGACAAAAAGATCCGATTGTGTATATTATTTGTAAATTTGCATCTAGAGTGGGACGGCATGGTGGCTAAGTGGTTGGCACTGTCGCCTCACGGCAAGAAGGTCCTGGGTTCGATCCCCAGGTGAAGAGCCCGGGTCCTTTCTGTGTGGAGTTTGCATGTCTTTCCCGTGTCCGCGTGGGTTTCCTCCGGGTGCTCCGGTTTCCTCCCACAGTCCAAAGACATGCAAGTGAGGTGAATTTTCCTGTCATGAATGTAACCAAAGTGTAAAACGTGACGTTAAAATCCTAATAAACAAAACAAAATAAACAAGCATCTAGAGTGAAACAACACAACATCAACGAAGCATCACTCACACTCAGCAAAATATAAATGAAAATGTGCAAAACATAAAGAAGATAGTTTAGTGAAGATCAGCATTCAGAAAAACCAAGGAGCTCATCTTTGATGGGCTGATCCTGTTTCTCTTTTCTGTTATGATCTGCCCTGTTAAAATAGATTCTCTCTGAGTAGACAGATACACAGTCTATGTGCCATCACATGTATAAGATGTGGGTAGACTGAACACTTGGTCTCCCACCAGTGGGCCTGCACTTCTCTGTTTCCTCTCACTCATTTTCCTCACCTTTCCAGCATGTAATGTCTGCCTGTGTAAGTTAATGTGTATATTTTTTGTAATTAATGTGTATTGGAACTGTGAGGGACTGAGCACCTGAGCATTTCACTCACCTTTCACACCTGTGTTAATGTGACTTGACAATAAAGTGATTTGATTTGACTTGTGTAAAGCGCTGAGTTCTCTCTCCCTCCTGTTCGTGTGCACACTGTCTGTGTGTGTGTGTGTGTGTGTGTGTGTGTAACCCCGCCCCTCCTGCTCAGTGTAAACACACAAACGCCACCACGTATCTTGACCAATCACGTGCGGCTTTGACAGAAAAAAATAAAACGGGAAAAAAACGAATCGGCTCCCAATCAGGAGCCGGATCCCGTCGTTCACTTTGAAGAGCCGGCTCTTAGAGCCGGATCGTTCGCGACCGACCCATCACTAGCCGCTACGCGGTCACGTGGTTCATGTAACCCTCAATAGTTCCAAACAAACCCGGCGCTGTCATGTTCTCAAATGGGACAGGCAGCAGTAAATGAAATATTAAACGGCAAATAATAAACATTTGTACAATTTCTGGGTATTTTCAACTGCGTTTACATTTACTGCATCTGCTTTAATGTCAATTTGGTATATAAAGTGGAAGATTGATGTTTATAATGACTTGTTAATAGGTCGTTCTTGTTAACACACAGTACTGTACATTATAGCATACATTACATAATGCGATATCATTAAGTCATCAAGTAGTAGAGACAATATACAGTATAGACATTAAAGTCTTTTATGTTTTGTTTTTTGCATAAACTAATCTCCCTTCACTTTCCTGAGGATTCATAATAATAATCATTTTGGCTAAACACTAAGTCATGTGCTGGATTCATAAGGTTTACCTGCACTGAATGAACAGATTGATAAACACATTACCGTACCAAAAACATTATAGTGCAGGTACATGAAAAAGCATTCATTCATCTCTTATTTCATGAGTGATTAATAATTGATTCCTACATGTAATACATTAATGAATTCATTATGAATATGCACTAGTTCATTTTGTCTAATGTAAGTGGTGGACAAGGTACACAAACCATGTAGTTGAGTTAAAGTAGAGATATCCAAGGTAACATATTACTCCAGTAAAAGTAGTAGTAAAAGTAAAAATACTCTTTACCTCCACTAAAGTACTAAACTAAATTTACCTTCAAATGTACTTAAGTATGAAAATAAAAGTATAATGATTTATTGTGGTTCTAATGTTTTATGATCATTTCTGTAACAAGACTCTTGATTAATCAACTCATTTTAGGTGAAAAGACTCGTGTGTCATTAATTAAGCTTAACTGACTAAGCTAAATTCAGTTACACCTATTAATTAAGATAAACATGTAACATTTAGTGCTGAGCAAATGCTAAACAATAACAGTATTAAGTATATTAATGACATTAAATTCATAATTTTTTTAAAACAAAGCAACATACAGCTAAAAATGTTTGATAAGTAGTGGAAATGAATGGGGCTCTATGGGTTGTTTGGAACTATACAGAGCTCCACAACCCGGAAGCTGCGCAGAAAAAATGTCCCGCCCCCTTTCCAACGGTTCCCTATGGGAGTGTCGCCACTCTGTTCTCTCTACCGCTCTGGCCACGACAATAACAGTAATAAGAGGATGAACTGATACAATTAGAGAAGGAATGAACGACCCATTAAGAATCCTGAAGACCAGAAACACTGTCCATGTGGTAGCCAGGAGTCTTGACTTGACGGCACTTACATTAATAATGATAATATTAATAATGTGGCATCACCGAAGACAGAGACAACATTAGCATTAGAAATATATATGTATATTTAATGCATTTTCTCCCCCTGTAGTGCGTCCAATTGCCCAATTGCATCGTGCTTCCTCTCTGCCTATGCCGATCCCTGCTCTGACTGAGGAGATCGAAGCTAACCCACGCCCCCTCCGACACGTGGGCAGCAAGCCGCATGCATCTTATCACCCACACATTGACGAGTGTTGTGCCACCTAGCGTTGTGTACGGAGAGACACACCCTAAGAACACTCTTTCCTCATCTCTGTGCAGGCGCCTCTAATTAGCCAGCAGAGGTTGTAATTGCACCATTCTGACAGAGAGAGACCCATATCCGGCTTAGTCCCGCCCACCTGAACAACCGGCCAATCGTTGTTCATGTGGCCGCTCAGCCTTCAGCCGGCAAGACAGAGCTGAGATTTGATAATATGTATTCGAAATCCCAGCTCTGGTTGCAGCGTGTGTTTCCTCCCACAGTCCAAAAACATGCAGTCAGGTGAATTGGAGACACTGAATTGCCCTATAGGTGAATGTATGTGTGTATGTATGTGCGTCTGCCCTGCGATGGACTGGCGCCCCATCCAGGGTGTCACTGTGTGCCTTGCTCCCATTGAAAAGCTGGGATAGGCTCAAGCAACAAGTACCATTGTGTTTTCCACTTTTCATTTCCGGAAAGGGCCAGAGGAAACCTACAGCCCCTGTCTCCATGGCCTCCCTGGACTGGAATGGTTGGAATGGGCCATGTGACTTGACACTGTGGCAACATTCAAGCCAGTAGAAATACTGGTGCAACAATCAAAGAGTTTTGGTCACCACGAAATGACCCACACCCACTGTACATTTTGTTCCTCAGGCTTTGAGGCACCAGCAACTGCCAAACCTTTGTGTCCAGGACTGGACTCACCCAGCGACAGTACAGCTGATTGTCCCATTCCACAGAGTGACCAGTACACCCTCACGGTCGACCCGTGAGATGACATAGCAAACCATTCCAGAGTCTGTTCACCTTGCAACAGGTCCTGGAGCACCGACAGCTCGAGTTCTGATAGACATTAAAGCATGATGAAACATCTCTTGTGTTGCAGAAGTGCCAGGATGGGCAAGGTGACGAGAGCTGTGAGGAGCTGATGAAATGCCTCCTCCCTCTCTGACGTCCACTCATACGAGGTGCCCTTCATTGTGAGCTGGTGCAGTGACACAGCGATGTCTACAAAGCCTCTGACGAACCGCCTGTAGTATGAGGACAACCCCAGAAAACTCGGCTCTCAATGTGAGTCAATAAGTAAGTAAGTAAGTAAGTAAGTAAATTTTATTTATAAAGCACTCTTAAAACAACTTACGTTGACCAAAGTGCTGTACATCGAATAAGCATACATAACACAACATTATATTAAAAAAGTAAGAACCAAATAAAAATACAGAGTAAGAGACAAAATAAAACAGATAAAAATAGACTAAACAATTAAAATTAACACGGCTCCTCACTGTTCAAATGCCAGCTTATAAAGGTATGTTTTTAGGAGTGATTTAAAAACAGCGGCCGAAGGTGCTTGTCGAATATTAGGAGGTAGAGTGTTCCATAGCCTCGGAGCATAAACTGCAAATGCACGATCACCTTTTAGCTTCAAACGAGCCCTAGGAACAGTCAACAAATTCTGAGTGGCTGATCTTAAAGATCGCTGTGCGGTTGCGGGAGAAAGCATACCACTGAGATAAGCCGGGGCTCGACCATTAAGCGCTTTAAAAACAAATAAAAGCACTTTAAAATGAATCCTGTGCTGAACAGGCAGCCAATGTAGTGAGGCAAGGACTGGTGTAATATGGTTTCTTTTCTTGGTATTAGTCAGTAACCTTGCTGCTGCATTCTGGACTACCTGCAAGCGCCGCAACAGAGACTGACCAATCCCAATATACAGAGAATTACAGTAGTCAATTCTTGCAGAAATGAATGCATGAATAACTTTTTCCAGGTCAGAATAGCAGAGAAAAGGCTTAATCTTCGCAATATTTCTGAGCTGGAAGAAGCTATTCCTTACCACAGAGTTGATTTGTTTATCAAATCGGAGGTCAGAGTCAAAGATAACACCAAGATTTCTCACAGATGTTTTGACACATATAGACAAGTGACCAAGGTTATTGGAGACACTATTGATGTGATGACCCCCAAAAACGATAACCTCTGACTTGCTTTCATTCAGCTGAAGAAAATTGTCAGCCATCCACCTCTTTATGTCCTCAAGACAACTGCTAAGAGATGTTAACGAGCCATTGTCATTCGGTCTAATGGGAAGATAAAGCTGTATGTCATCAGCATACAGGTGAAAGCTGACATTGTGCTTCCTAATTATTTGACCCAATGGCAGCATATAGAGAGAAAAAAGGAGGGGCCCTAGTATGGACCCTTGTGGAACACCACAAGAGACATCAGCAGAAGAAGAGAAATAGCTGCTAATATTCACTGAAAAGGTTCTATTCTTAAAATAAGATATGAACCAATTCAGGGCCTCTCCCTGTAACCCCACCCACTTTTCCAGGCGACCAACAAGTATGTCATGGTCAACAGTATCAAAAGCAGAACTAAGGTCCAATAAAATGAGGATGGCACAATTTCCCTCATCAACAGTAAGTAGCAAGTCATTTGTCACCTTCAGAAGAGCAGATTCAGTGCTGTGCATAGACTTAAAGCCAGATTGAAAAATCTCAAAAATACCATCTCTACTCAAAAATGGTAAAAGCTGAGAATATACAACCTTTTCCAGCAATTTAGCCAAGAATGGTAATTTAGAAATCGGCCTATAGTTACTAACCACTGTAGCATCAAGATTATGCTTTTTGAGCAGAGGTGTAACTACAGCATGTTTAAAGCATGCTGGAACAGTACCAGTGGCAAGGGAAGTATTAATGATATCCAGGACAAAAGGTCCTAATATATCAAATGTCTCCCTAACTATCTGTGGGGGCATCACATCAAGTGGGGAGGTTGTTGGCTTTGTTTTCAGCACCAAATCTGTTAATTCAGAGATTGAAACAGCCTCAAACTTTTCAAACATACCTGGGCACGGCGGTGGAAGTGGAGAATCTATACCCAAGTAAGTAATGCCAGACCTAATTGTTTCAGTTTTTTCCACAAAAAAGTTTAAAAACTCTTCACATACTCTAGAAGAAGGAACATTTCCAACTTCGGGTGATGATTTAAGTAAAGAATTTATTGTACTGAACAGTACTTTAGGTCTGTTGTAATTTTTGGCAATTATGCTTGAAAAGTATGCCTCTCTAGCAGACTTAACAGCTAGCTGATAGTCTTCCAGGCAACCTTTAAAAATATCCAAACTTACTTGCAATCTGTCCTTTCTCCATTTCCGTTCCGCTCTTCTACAAGCCTGTCTAATTTCCTGTGTGGATGCATTTAACCAGGGCTGAACTTTTGGTTTTAAGCGTTTAAATTTCATAGGGGCAAGAGAATCCAGAACAGCTGAACAGTTATAATTAAAAGAAGTAACTAACTCATCCACATTAGCATGAGTCTGACCATAGTTGGGCAATTTTAACATGTCAGAAAAGGCTCTGGAAAAATCGTTAGATGTGGACGAAGTGATAATCCTTGACCAGTGCCCTAAAACAGGAGCAGGGAAATGCGCAGTTAAAGTTGAGCTAAAGACTACTGGCATATGATCAGAGAAACTAGCCTCCTCAATATCTAGTTTGTCAATATCAAAACCAGATGAAAACACCAAATCAAGTGTGTGACCTTGCATATGGGTGGGCTTATGAATATGTTGAATAAAACCAAAAGAGTCCAGTAGCTGATTAAAATCATTCACCTGATATTTATCAGGGCAGCAGACATGAATATTAAAATCACCAAGAAGCAGAATGCTGTCAGACATAGGTACAATCATAGCAAGAAATTCAGCAAACTCAGTGATAAAGTCGCTGTTTGGTTTTGGAGGTCTGTATACTACTGCACAGAGTAATGGAAGAACAGAGTGAGATTTAAAAACCAGTGCTTCAAAACTTTTAAAAGTCCCAATATTCAGCATTTGGCATCTCAGACGCTGTTTAAAAACCACCGCAACTCCTCCGCCTCTACCCGTATTCCGAGGTAAACTGAAGAAACCGCAGTCTACTGGGCAAAGTTCCAAGAAGGGGGCGGAGTCGCTAGCCGATTCACCACCTGTAGCCCATGTCTCAGTTAAAAACAACAGGTCCAAACCATGAGAAGTGAAAAAGTCATTTAAAATAAACGTCTTATTATGGACAGAGCGCGCATTTATCAGTGCCATATGGACTGACACAGAATGAGACTGCAGTAACGGTGTGTGTTCCAGTGCTCTGAGATTGACAGTATTGTGGCGCCGGCGAGCAGGAAGGCGAGCGTCGGGACCTCGAGTGAGCTGCCCTTGGCAGATCTCTCAGTGGTTTAGGACGTACACTCATTCATGCACACATACATCCATACAACAGACAAACATATAAGCTACCTATCCAGCTCTCACCGCAGCCACCCAGTCTCCCACACTGGGATACACGCTGACGGTAAGCCTGGATACCACGGCTCCTCCCACTGACGCTACAGTATTAACTCCTCTGTTTCTGGCTCGGAGTCTCTGCCGTGGCTGGAGGTGTGTAGCGGGCTGATCAGGAACCACAGGTACCAGCCAGGTGTAACGCGGTTCGAGACTACACGGAGATACTCCATTGGGAGTATACGGCGCATGCCGAGAAAACCCCACTTTACCATCCGAGCAGTTCCTTACTCTCACTGGGACAAGCTTTCTCCGGGAGCCCCTGTGAATATAACGAGGCCGGCGAAGGAGTCCAAGCTGTTTGATGACTAGAATACACGATGGAGTAGTGTAATTGTTGAACTTCATCAGCTGGTCAGCAGAATAGTTCAACATTGTGCCGATCGCAGGAAAACTCACCCACCGTTCACCACGTAACTGTAAATTGTAATCCAGACCGTTTCAGGATGTGAAGAAAACGTACCAGCGTCCGCGTCTTTTAAAATGATCCAACACACACACACCACAGTCTTTTAGTATCCAACAGGCGCTGAGATTATCCGATGAAAAAGAAATAAAGCAACAGGAGCGGTAGCAATAACATGAGTATGTACAAAGATAAAAATGAAAAGAAAATACGATAAAAATACAATAAAATATGATAAAATACGATAACGGTAGCGGCAGCCAGATGCGCCAGCGTCCACCATCACCATGGCAACGATATATATCTTTAATAAGGTGATCTCGCCCTGTAACAAGTAGTACTTTTTAGGGTGCAACTTAAAGCAGGCAGAGCGAACGGCAGCTAATACTTGTTGCAAGGTGTGAAGGGCTTCGTCGAAGCTGGGCCCATGTATTAAAAAGTTATTCAAAGTTTGACGTAAGCCCACAAGTACTTGCTCCATCAACCGCACAATCATAGCGTGGGCATTACAGAATCCTGCCACCCAGTCCAGCATGAAATTGGGCACTGGATATGAATCTACCTTGGTAATGGCATTTAGCCACCAATATTCAATGAAGAATCGCCAGTCCCTGCTTTTCTTTAGAACTAGAACTGTGGCGCCGGCCTACGGACTGCTCAATGGTTTAATGACCGCAGTCACCACAATCTTCTGGATCTGTTTAGTTCCACCAAGTCAAATTGAAAACACATTCTGCCGTGGGCGGTATGGGGGCGAAACTGGTATGATGGTGCTGTACAGCAAATGGGTTTGAAGTTTTTTGCTGATAAGGACCCATTGATGTACAGCACCTAGGTTTAAGCCTTGCATTTGTCAAAGTCAAAGTCAAAGTAAACTTTATTGTCATTCAGACTATACAGCTAGGAGTGCACAGCTGAACGAGATTGCGTTTCTCAAGCTCCAATGTGCAGAATATAAAAAAAGAGCATATACAAGACAAAATATACATTAAGTTTTTAAAAAAGATATACATTAAGTAAAAAAAAATTAAAAAATATTGCACAGACAATGTATACAGACATAAAATACACGTTAAGTAAAGTAAAAAATATATACACATTAAGTAAGAAATATTGCACACAATTTGCAGTGGTGAGGTACCGGTGTAATAAATAAATAAAATGCCTGGTGTTAAACACTTAAGTTATTGCACAGAATATAATAGAAGAGTAGCAGCATGATGTAGGTATTTAAATCTTAATAAATAAATGTGTTTAGAAAGTCCGTAAGTGTGAGCAGGTATGTTGTGTGCGCTGTTATAGGGAGTTGAGGAATCTGGTGGCTTGTGGAAAAAAGCTCTTGCTGAGTCTGGCAGTCCTGCATCGCATTCTGCGGTAACGTTTGCCAGAGGGCAAGAGGCTGAACAGTCCATAGGCCGGGTGTGTGGGGTCACCAACTATCTTGGTGGCTCTTCTGAGGCGGCGTGACTGGTATAGTTCTTGTATGGAAGGGAGTGAGGTTCTGATGATCTTCTCCGCCGTCCTCACTACTCTGTGAAGGGATTTCTGGTCTGAGGCTGTACAATTTCCATACCAGACTTGGAGGCTGTTGGTGAGAATGTTCTCTATAGCACCTTTGTAGAAAGTTGTGAGGATCGGAGGGGGAAGGTTTGCTCTTCTCATCCGTTGCAGGAAGTGAAGACGTTGTTGTGCCCGCTTGACGAGGGAGGTGGTGTGTGTAGTCATGTCAGGTCGTCTGTGAGGTGCACCCCCAGAAACTTGGTGCTTCTGACTGACTCCACAGCGTTTCCATGGATTGTAAGCGGTGCATGTACCATGTGTTTCCTCCTGAAGTCAACAGTGATTTCCTTTGTTTTATTGACATTTAGTGACAAGTTGTTATTTTCACACCAGACAACGAGTTGGTTTACTTCCTCTCTGTAGGCCGAGTCATCGTCGTTGCTGAATTTGGTCACTGTCTGTGAAGGTTTTACATGTTCTGCATGTGTCTGAGAATAATCCATTGTTTTTCTACCTCCAAAAAACAAGCAGCTAAATAAACTGGGTGTAAATGTAGTTAATGTGTAAACATATTAGTGCCCCTGCACATCAAGAAAATGCACCAAATAAGTAAAAAAGACAAATATGACATCATTAAAGACAGAACTCCAGAAATAGTCTGGAACCTTGTAACCTTGTTAAGAAATAATTGGATTCATTGGATGGTACTTAAACTCAATTAAAAAAGAGAAAAGTTGACTTAATCATTGAGTTTGTATGCACAGAAAATGAAAAAAAGAGCAAAGAATCCAAGTATGTAAGAACAAAAATTGGTCAGTGGTCCCCAACCACCGGGCCCAGTCCGTGCGTCATTTCTTACTGGCCATATGCCATATGCTTACTCCCGACACCTTGATTAAACTTAACAACCATAAATTACTTCACCTTAACCGCCTCCGCCACCTCCACCTATGGCCAGTTAAGGTTAAGTATTTTATGCTAGTTAAGGTTAATCAGGGTGTCGGGAGTGAGTCAGCTTTCAATTTTGTGTGAACTTTGTGTCAACTTTTGTGCGTACAGCATGGCTGCTAAACATGCAAAAGTGGATGTTCAACAAAAAGACAGGGCTGTGTGTGTTATGTGCTGTGAAAGCATTGTTTGTCACACCTCAAGTTTGTCATTTTGAGACAAAGCACCAAAGCGAATTTAAGGATGATGCTGACAAAATGGAATCAAACAAGCAATTTCAAGGTACAAGAAACAGATGAGTGTTCTTCAAAATTTAAGCCATGGTAAAAGTTCACCTCATATACACCACAGATGGATCATCTCTGCAGAGAAAGTCAGGGACAAGGATCACACTGACATGTAAGTTTAATTAACTGATTAATTGCTTTATGTCACATACATAGCAACAGTTTGTGTTAAATGACCGATGTATTTCATGGCACACTTAGTACTTCATCTTCAATTTATTTTTTTTAAATAGTACAAAAAAGGTTGCCGACCACTGTCTTATATGAAACCGGTCCGTGGTGCAAAAAAGGTTGGTATGACGGCGTATTAGGGCCACTTAATTTTGATTTTGAGAATAAAGTCGTATAAGTTTTGATTTCGAGATTAAAGTCAAAATATTACGAGATTAAAGTCGAAATAATTACGAGATTAAAGTCGAAATATTATGGCCATAGCAACCTCCTTGTGTTAAAATGAGGGATGTTCATGATCAGTTTCACAAATAAAGAGATCCCCAATCTCCTGCACATCAGCACCAGTTTGTTATTAGTATAAGGACGCTGAAATGGCTTTGCAAGAAGAACGTGCTCCACCGGTGCGCTCGGCATCTGTGTCATCAGCAGTACTTCAACCGAACCTTATGGACTCGTACGATAAGCTAAAGCCGTATGGCATCGCTATAAATGGTTGCATTGACGGGTTTATGTCATGTCATGTGGATGGAGGCGTACAATACAAACAGCCACCCAAAAGTAATCGCGGGTTACTGGATAACCACAATAACACTCATTATAGGCTGCCCTCTGTGTTTGCATGCCGATCCAGGTACTGAGACCCGTGCTTCTCTGAACTGACAAGCCTACGACAGCTGCATACTCTTTGGCCATAATATTTTGACTTTATTCTCAAAATAATTTCAACTTTAATCTTAAAATAATTTAGACTTTATTCTCAAAATATTTTGACTTTATTCTCATAATCATTTCAACTTTAATCTCAAATTAATTTTTACTTTATTTTCATAATATTTTGAATTTATTCTCAAAATAATTTTGATTTAATCTTAAAATAATTTAGACTTTATTCTCATAATATTTTGACTTTATTCTCATAATATTTTGACTTTAAGCTCAAAATAATTTCGACTTTATTCTCATAATATTTTGACTTTATTCTCATAATATTTCGACTTTATTTTCATAATATTTTGACTTTAATTTCAAAATAATTTCGACTTTATTTTCATAATATTTCGACTTTATTCTCATAATATTTTGACTTTAATCTCAAAATAATTTCGACTTTATTCTCATAATATTTTGACTTTAATCTCAAAATAATTTCTACTTTATTCTCATAATATTTTGACTTTAATCTCAAAATAATTTCTACTTTATTCTCACAATAATTTTGACTTTATTCTCATAATATTTCGACTTTAATCTCAAAATAATTTCGACTTTATTCTCACAATATTTTGACTTTTCTCATAATAATTTCAACTTTAATCTCAAAATAATTTTGACTTTATTCTCATAATATTTTGACTTTAATCTCAAAATAATTTCGACTTTATTCTCATAATATTTCGACTTTATTTTCATAATATTTTGACTTTAATCTCAAAATAATTTCGACTTTATTCTCATAATATTTCGACTTTAATCTCAAAATAATTTTGACTTTATTCTCATAATATTTTAACATTAATCTAAAAATAATTTCGACTTTATTCTCATAATATTTTGACTTTAATCTCAAAATAATTTCGACTTTATTCTAATAATATTTCGACTTTATTCTCATAATATTTTGACTTTAATCTCAAAATAATTTCGACTTTATTCTCATAATTTTTCGACTTTAATCTCAAAATAATTTTGACTTTATTCTCATAATATTTTGACTTTAATCTCAAAATAATTTTGTCTTTATTCTCATAATATTTCGACTTTATTCTCAAAATATTTTGACTTTATTCTCATAATCATTTCAACTTTAATCTCAAATTAATTTTTACTTTATTTTCATAATATTTTGAATTTATTCTCAAAATAATTTAGATTTAATCTTAAAATAATTTAGACTTTATTCTCATAATATTTTGACTTTATTCTCATAATATTTTGACTTTAATCTCAAAATAATTTCGACTTTATTCTCATAATATTTTGACTTTATTCTCATAATATTTCGACTTTATTTTCATAATATTTTGACTTTAATTTCAAAATAATTTCGACTTTATTTTCATATTTCGACTTTAATCTCAAAATAATTTCGACTTTATTCTCATAATATTTTGACTTTAATCTCAAAATAATTTCGACTTTATTCTCATAATATTTTGACTTGAATCTCAAAATAATTTCGACTTTATTCTCATATTATTTTGACTTTAATATCATATTTTGACTTTATTTTCATAATATTTCGACTTTATTCTCATAATATTTCGACTTTATTCAATATTTTGACTTTAATCTCAAAATAATTTCGACTTTATTCTGATAATATTTCGACTTTAATCTCAAAATAATTTTGACTTCATTCTCATAATATTTTGACTTTAATCTCAAAATAATTTCGACTTTATTCTCATAATATTTTGAATTTAATCTCAAACTAATTTTGACTTCATTCTCATAATATTTCGACTTTATTCTCATATTATTTTGACTTTAATATCATATTTTGACTTTATTTTCATAATATTTCGACTTTATTCTCATAATATTTTGACTTTATTCTCATAATACGTATTTTGACTTTAATCTCAAAATAATTTCGACTTTATTCTCATAATATTTTGACTTTAATCTCAAAATAATTTCGACTTTATTCTCATAATGTTTTGACTTTATTCTCGAAATCAAAACTTAAAAATATATTTTTACAGTGGCCCTAATACTCGTCGTAGGTTAAGGATCGCGGCTGTAGAGAACTTAAATGTTCCTGTGAACACTGTGTATGTGTGTGTGTGTGTGTGTGTAACCCTGTTTAGAAGTTAACCGTGTGGTCTGAAGGGCTGTGTGGATTCTGCGGCTGGTGCGCCCTCTGTCGGCGCTGTGTGCATCAGGACTCTCCATTCGCGGCGCTGTAGTCCACACTTCACCGTCGGAATTATCTCTCACTGGAGGATCTCTGTCTGCGTTCATCTCGCACCCCTAACCTGCCGTTATTCAAGGCTTGGAGGCCATGCCTCCGGATTTCCCTTCCTCATTAACTGCGGGCAGTGATACAGGCTAATTACAGAGATCCAGTCGTGTGAATTAAAGGACAGTTGTCATTTTGGAGGCAGTGTTAGAGGTAAGCTTTATTTATGGCATGCTTCTTTTTCTTTACCTCACTGATCTGATGCGATTAGCAGCGTTAGTATGATTTCCCGGCAGTTCTGGATATAATCTAATTAAAGCTGATCCACCTAATAACATACACACAGGCAGATTTATTTCATCTTGGGGGGGGAAACAAAATAATTGTGATTTTGGCCTGTGATGATGTTTCAAGGGCTAATGCAAAACAACACGAGAAACGGGCCTCCTGTTTAATTTGAATTTGAGTGATTATTATGTTTTGTTGCATGCAGTAGGGTGTAAAATATTCAGACTGCACATGTTGTTTTGCGCCTTGTATGTTGCACTGATTTAGTATTATAGGGAATCACCTCACGCGCGCTCTGTCATGGCTCGGGGAAATACTGGCACGCGAACATTAAGAATGCACATCATTTTAGATACGACATATGCAGCATGCAGGGACAGATTTACTAACTACATGGTTATTAATGAGACATATTCGGCACTGCAAATGCAACAACTGCAGGTGATAAGAGTGGATCTCTGACCAAAATCAAAACGTCTTGTGTATTTGTCCAAATCAGAGCGACATGCGTTCCAGGCATCTGTCTCTCCTCCATCTCTCTTTAACATATGCACAACATTAGTGCCTTTTAGGTTTAAAAAAAATGTAAAGTATGCATGCTTTCTTAAATGCAATAGGACGCGTCTGTATTACATTGTACATTATATCTGTCCTATACTTGATGCACTTTGAGACGAAGCCATATAGCACTTAGGAGATAGTCTCTTAATAGACCGCGCCCAACGCCCACTGAGAGCACATACTTAGATTGTCCCACAAAGTTGAATCGAATTAGTTCATCCAGACACAAAGCTTGGTGTGGAGAACTGATTCAACTTTGTAGGCAGTTGTAGCTTAGTGGTTAAGGTACTGGACTAGTAATCGAAAGGCTGCTGGTTCAAGCCCCACCACTGTCAGGTTGCCACTGTTTGGCCCTTGAGCAAGGCCCTTAATTGCTTATTTTATTTATTTATTTGCATTTTCTCCCCTTTTTCTCCCCCTTTAGCGCGTCCAAATATCCAATTTGCATCGTGCTTCCTCTCTGCCTATGCCGAACCCTGCCCTGACCGAGGAGATCGAAGCTAACCCACATCCCCTCCTACATATAAGCAGCAAGCCGGATGCATCTTTGCCACCCACACCTTGATGAGTGTTGTGCCACCTAGCGTTGCATGCGGAGAGACACACCCTAAGAGCACTTCTTCCTCATCTCTGTGTGGGCGCCTCTAATCAGCCAGCAGGGGTCGTAATTGCACCGTTCTGACGGAGAGAGACCCACATCCGGCTCTTTGTCCCGCCCCCCAACTGAACAACAGGCCAATTGTTGTTCATGTTGCCACTCAGCCTCGAGTCGGTAAGGCAGAGCTGGGTTCGATACCATGTATTCGGGATCCAGCTCTGGTTGCAGCGTGTGCTTTTTACCGCTGCACCACCTGAGCAGCACCCTTAATTGCTTAGACAGTACAGTAAGTGGCTTTGCATAAAAGCGTTTGCTAAATGCCTTAAATGTAAACCTTTTGGGAAAATGATTTGTTGTCACAAACCTAAACCTAAAAATTTGGCACTGCAAATGCAACAACTGCAGGTGATAAGACTGGATCTCTGACCAAAATCAAAACGTCTTGTGTATTTGTCCAAATCAGAGTGACATGCGTTCCAGGCATCTGTCTCTCCCCCATCTCTTTTTAACATAGTGTAGCGTCGGCACAGGCTTTACCCAGAAAGCCTTGCGGCAGTGGTGTCTAAGCTCACCGTGGCCGTGTATCCCGTTGTTGGGAGTGGGGTGGCTGCGGTGAGGGTTGGGTAAGTAGCTTATATGTTTGTCTGTTGTATGAATGTATGTGTGTATGAATGGGTGTCTGTCCCTAAACCACTGAATGAACTGCCAAAGGCAGCTCACTTGCGGCCCTGACGCTATCCTTCCTGCTCGCCGGCGCCACAATATGCACAACAGTTGTGCCTTTTAGGTTTATTCAAAGTAAGTATTTTTCGAGTGTAATAGGACGCGCCCGTATATTATAGTACATTATAGTCTCTTAATAGACCGCGCCCAACGCCCACTGAGAGCACATGCTTAGATTGTTCCACAAAGTTGAATCGAATTAGTTCATCCAGACACAAAGCTTGGTGTGGAGAACTGATTCAACTTTGTAGGCAGTTGTAGCTTAGTGGTTAAGGTGCTGGACTAGTAATCAAAAGGTTGCTGGTTCAAGCCCCACCACTGTCAGGTTGTCACTAGAGCAATAAAGCGTTAATAACAAATATCTTTACATATCTAGTCATAAGGAATCCATAAGGTAGGTATTACTACACCTGTGTTTATAGCGCTCCGGTGGTGCAGTGGTAAAACACACTAACACATAAGAAATGACATGTGAAAGTCAGGAGTTTGAACCCCACGTCTGCTAAAAGTCTGAACACCACCTCAAAAAATAACAACCCTTGCTGGTTACAATTCAGAGATCAGTGCTTGGCTGTGAAGCTTTGCTCTGAACTACAAAGAAGTGTGAGAATGTTTTTGCTCTAAAATAAATATATTTAAAGTAGGGCTGGGCGATATGGATCAAAAATTATATCTCGATATTTTTTTCTGAATGGCGATATACGATATATATCTCGATATTTTTTTATCCCATAAGGTAATAACAAAAAGACACTTCTGAGACAAAGCTACATGTTCCAATTTTTTTACAGGCACTTTTATTAATATTCATGCTGGGGAAGCTTCACACAAGAATTATTTTTCCTTAAAAAAAAAAAAAGCTATTCTAAGAAAAAAAAAAGTTGTTTTCTAAGGCATCTCCTGTCGTCTAATGTGAATTACAAATATATTGTCTGGCCCTTTAAGAATGTTAAGTGTACTATAGGGCGCAGGGAGCGAGTGTGTAGGGAAGATGTCGGAATGACGGTTTCCGGCTGAGCTTGTGTGACATTAAAAGTAAAACCCCGTTAAAGTAAACCCCTCGTTAACCCCCCACCCCCCATGTTTGGACTTTATACATTATTTTATGTATATGTCGCCACAACATTAACATTTACATTAATATTTTCTTTTACTGTATAGAACTCAGTTCTGTAATACAGGCAGAACTAATCGTTCATGTTACTGTGTAACTATTACAACATTTCATGCATTTTAATCAGCGTTCTGCTTCATGCACTTTATTATTATTTAACAGCTTTATTTGTTGTTTAATCGCTGTTTGCTCCTTGTTTACTGCAGAGTTAGTTCATGCAATTTAATAATGTTTGGTTGTTTATTGGCCGACAACAAGAAATAATATAATAGAAGATAAATAAATGACGTGTCGGACGTCGGGCGATCGTCCAGTATAAACTAACACAACCACGTACAACATCCAGTACAGAAATCACTCCCCATAATATTTGTTTTTACAGATAGAGCAAATATATGCACATCACATATACAAACACACACGTCAGAACAACAGGAGACGCACCGTTACGTTATTATTACTTTCTCAACACTTAATGTGAAGTAAATACGTGCATGTCAGCGCGTGCATGCGCTTGTGTTGGTTTTTAAAACAAATAACGACTCGTTTTCTTGTTTTTTAACTTTGGGATTTGAAGTGAAAAACGAATGAAGGTACACGGAGCTGGAACCTTTTGTCTGGACTTGTTTTCGGCGTTCTCTACAGAATACATTATTCTGCTGCTCATCTGACACTTTGAATTCGAACCATCTCCAAATAATTCCAAAAAGAGCCATTATTTTTCTTTTTAGTAAGCAGCTCCTCTTCGATAGCTTCTGTCATGTCTTTATCCGTCTCCATGCTATCGCTGCCTGCAGGAATTACTGAAGCGGTGGGGAGGGGCGAGTTGTGTTCAGTGAGGGAGAGGGGCGGGGCAGGTGAACATGTGCAGAGACAAACTAGGAGAAGAGAAAGACGAACTGTCTGATCTAACTGGAACGCAACATCTATATCGATATACGCGATATTGTCTTATCTTATATCGCGTATGAAAATATATCGATATTTTATAAAATCTCGATATATCGCCCAGCCCTAATTTAAAGTATATTTTTAATGTACTCTAAGTGCACTTGAAATACTGATTAAATGTGCTTCAACTTCATTTTAAGTGTATGTGAAATGGAATTAAATACACATGCAGTAGTATACTTAAGTTGAATTAAATATACTTAAAATTGTCTCAATGTAGTACAGTTTAGTACACTTAATACAATTAAAGTTGAGCTTTTGTATTATTTTTGTACAACTAAAGTATATTAAGTACAACAATAGTTGTTCCATTTTAGCACTCTTTAAGTGTATTGATCATTAGTTTGACAATAATATACACTTCAGCATATTGAAGATTAGTATACTTAAGTATACTTTTTTTTCACCAGGGTGGAAAAAGCAGAAAAGCTATAGATTTATTGAGGAGCACATGTAAACACAATAAACCAAGCCGCTTCCTGGCAACCATTTGAATAGCTGTTAGATAAGGGTGGGTTTTATTTCTGTAAATCTGTTGCCATTGGTAAATCACATATGCAGAAATCTCCAGGCCCTCTTTCACATACCATTATGTGTACACATTTACAAATACACCTATCAGGCATAACATTAAAACCACCTCCTTGTTTCTACACTCACTGTCCATTTTATCAGCTCCACTTACCATATAGAAGCACTTTGTTGTTCTACAATTACTGACTGTAGTCCATCTGTTTCTTTGCATACTTTGTTAGCTTTGCATACCTTTCATGCTGTTCCTCAATGGTCAGGACCCCCACAGGACCACCACAGAGCAGGTATTATTTAGGTGGTGCTTCAATCTCAGCACTGCAGTGACACTGACATGGTGGTGGTGTGTTAGTGTGTGTTGTGCTGGTATGAGCGGATCAGACACAGCAGCGCTGCTGGAGTCTTTAAATACCGTGTCCACTCACTGTCCACTCTATTAGACACTCCTGCCTAGTTGGTCCATCTTGTAGATGTAAAGTCAGAGACAATCACTGATCTATTGCTGCTTTTTAAATTGGTCATCTTTGAGATCTTCATCAGTGGTCACAGGAGTGGTGCTTCTATATGGTAAGTGGAGGTGATAAAATGGACAGTGAGTGTAGAAACAAGGAGGTGGTTTTAATGTTATGGTTGATCAGTGTGTATTTTATTCATACCCAAATGAAACAGTAAGTCATAACTTACTTTTAGTTGTTAAACACTGAACACTGAAATTAACAGCTTATATAGATATAAGATAAACTATAAATAACATTTAGCTGTTTTTCTGTAAAAACTGTGCCAATGATTGTGACATTTTATTTGATAAAAATATTTATAAAGTTTTTACTTGTTTAAATAACTTTTTTTTATCATTATTAAGGGTTAAAATAAATAAATCTACAGTTAACTATGTATAATGTTATCTAAAACAGATTCTAGAGTAGGTACAGTAAAGACCAAAATCTAATGGATTTTTCTCTGATTAAGAAAATGTTCTTAATATTTTCTTAATCTTAATCTTGTTTCTTTCTTGTTTTTACTGAGGTTTAATGTGCATACTGTAAAAATCAGTACAGTAAAGCCTCCAAAAACTAATTGCTGTGCCTGCACTATTAACTCATCAAACTGGCTTTTACTCTATTGATTGACTGAACACATCTCAGAACACATTTGTGGTTTTTATCCACTTTTTCTCTCATGGCAATTTTAGATCTGTAATAAACCTGACTGCATGTCTTTGGACTGTGGGAGGAAACCAGAGCATCTGGAGAAAACCCACACAGACATGGGGAGAACATGCAACATACATCTGGGAATCGAACCCAGGACCTTCTTGCTGTGAGCTGACAGTGCTACTCACCGAGCCACTGTGCCTTCTCTTACTGATGTTGCCAAATGAAATCTTATTAACTGTTAATGATCAAAACAGTAATAAATTATGTGATTTGATAGCAAAAGGAAATTTTCTAATTCTAATTGACTAATTACACAAGAATTGAAAATGGAAAAAGTAAAATAATTAAATTCTGTTGACTTATTTTTACTATTACATAGAATAATATGGGATTCAACATATGTGTTTAAAAATTCTCCCACATGCATGCATACATCTTTTCTTCTGCAAACTAACTTAAGATTATGGATTTCAGTGTGCAGCTGGGTCATTCCTGTGATTGGGTGCCTTTTGGACCTTAAAACCTTTTGAAAATGAAACACTGTTTTTAATATTGGTCAGACTCAAGCACACAAACTGTAGGTTTTATTAAAACATTTTTATGCAGTCTCTGACCCAGGATGTCCACCCTGTTATGGACAAATGCATAACTGTTGTGTTTCTGTCTTTCAGCTGCACTTAAGGCAATTCTACACACAAGGATACACACATAATATTAATATTTCTGTTATTATTATAACCAAACTGAATAATAAAGCTATATAAATTACACATGCACCTCATATACACTGTGACGTCCACCCTGTTATGTATTAGGTTGTACAGGGACATTCTGACATAAAATGAGCCATTAGCTAGCGAGTGAGCAAAACCATGCTAGCATAAATGTGAAATCAGACCAAGAATTCGCCGCTCAGGTGGCGCAGTGGTAAAAACACACGCTGTTCACCAGTCGGCTGAGGCTGAGCGGCCACATGAACAACGATTGGCCTGTTGTTCAGATAGGGGCGGGATTAAGCCGGATGGGGACTCTCTCTCTCAGACTAGTGCGATTACGACCTCTGCTGGTTGGTTGGTGGCGCCTGCACAGAGATGGAAAAGGAGTGCGGTAGAGGGTGTGGCTCTCCGTACACAGCGCTGTACTGCACTGCACTCGTCAAGTGCAGGTGATAAGATGTTCGATTGCTGTGCACGTGTCGGAGGGGGCATGGAGCAGCCTCGTCCTCGCCAATCAGGAGCAGGGACCAGCATTAGTAAGAGGATGATTGACAGGCAGAAATTGTATGCGCTAAAGTGAGAGAAAAAGGGGTATAAAAAAAAGACAAAGAATTCTCTGCTTGCTTTTTAGTATGATTATTTTTAAAATGATCAAATGGTATTGCTTTTTCTCATACATTCCATAACAGGGTGGCCATGTTATGGTTAACCATATAAGACTTTTAGGATAAAATGTGGAAAAAACAACATTAAAACGAGGAGTTAGCCACTCATCTTCCACAGTTGTTTTCCCTCCAAAAAGATTATTTGAACTCCAGGAAATGATGTCAGTATGCAAAACAGTTCAGAGACAGTAGTAAGAAATAACAGAGTGGACAGCAGCTTGAGGGACGTGTGAAAAACCCTCATAATCAGCAATAAAATGAAACTCATAAAGAAAAGTAAAACAAGGTTTAGAGGGACTTAAGCAAAAGATTTTAAACCTTTTATACAGTGATATATCCATCACTAAATCAGAATGTACAGCACTGGGGACATGGGAAAACCTCTGCTTTCTAAGAGATAAAACAATGTAAAATTTATAGTCATGGGGGGGGGGGCGGGGGTAGAAAACATTGTGTTTAGTATTTGAAAGTGTTCATTATTTCAGTAAGATGTTTAGAAATTGCATTGTTTAAAATGTACTTAATAAATACAATGATCAGTACTGGGGACACAAAAGGCACGGAATTGTAGGAATGACCCAGCTGCCAGATTTACTCCACAGAACATGTGGACATAATAAGAGACTGAGTCTGGGATGCTTCTTTTATCTCATTAGATGGAATGCCTGACTTGTCATTTTATGTCTAGCCATCTGCACATCAGACATGCCCAGATGTGGCCAACAGAATAATTAAAAACTGGAGACTAATAACTCTAATTATAGTGGATAAATAACTAGAATGAATCTTAAACATGAAAGTAAGTATTACTTAGTTACTAATACAAAACCATTTAAGAAACTAAACCATCTCTTGTCCATAATGGCAAGTGTCACATAGAATGTAATTTTAACTTGTTGCATATACACCGTTTCTACACTCACTGTCCATTTTATCAGCTCCACTTACCATATAGAAGCACTTTGTAGTTCTACAATTACTGACTGTAGTCCATCTGTTTCTCTGCATGCTTTGTTAGCCCCCTTTCATGCTGTTCTTCAATGGTCAGGACCCCCACAGGACCAGAACAGAGTAGGTATTATTTGGGTGGTGGATCATTCTCAGCATTGACATGGTGGTGGTGTGTTAGTGTGTGTTGTGCTGGTATGAGTGGATCAGACACAGCGATGCTGATGGAGTTTTTAAACACCTCAGTGTCACTGCTGGACTGAGAATAGTCCACCAACCAAAAACATCCAGCTAACAGCGCCCAGTGGGCAGCGTCCTGTGTCCACTGATGAAGGTCTAGAAGATGACCAACTCAAACAGCAGCAATAGATGAGTGATCGTCTCTGACTTTCCATCTACAAGGTGGACCAACTAGGTAGGAGTGTCTAATAGAATGGACAGTGAGTGGACATGGTATTTAAAAACTCCAGCAGCATTGCTGTGTCTGATCCACTCATACCAGCACAACACACACTAACACACCACCACAATGTCAGTGTTACTGCAGTGCTGAGAATGATCCACCACCTAAATAATACCTGCTCTGTGGTGGCCTTGTGGGGGTCCTGACCATTGAAGAACAGGGTGAAAGCAGGCTAAAAAAAGTATGCAGAGAAACAGATGGACTACAGTCAGTAATTGTAGAACTACAAAGTGCTTTTATATGGTAAGTGGAGCTGATAAAATGGACAGTGTGTGTAAAAACATAGAGGTGGTTTTAATGTTATGGTTGATCAGTGTGTAATTTTTTTATTCATTTGTTGACATTAAATGTTTTTGTTTAATTAAAACTAATGTTATCAAAAATTAAACATATTAAGCAGTTTTTACTAGATAATTTTTACTTAAAATTATGAGATACCTTAGCGAGGTAACTAACTTAAAACGAACTTTGCAAAGCCAAAAGCATTTTTCCTCAGAACAGTTGTTTATGGATAGCTTGCAAGCATGAGGGGGAAGATAAACAGAAAGTAGTAAGAGAGGGAGGCACTTATTTTGTGCCTAATGTGGCTTGATGCTTAATGCATCAGGATCAGCATGCCAAATCTCTATCATACTTTATTAAAAACAAGTACAGTCTATTTCTGTTTAACTCCACTGTTGGTATATAATGCATTTAGATGAAGGTTAGACACTAGACACAGTCTAACTGCAAATGCGAAAACGTTTTGGGTGTGTGTCAGGGGGTTGGGGGTGTCTGGAAACAGGGACGTTCACTTCACAATAGTCTTCTTGTATGCAAACAGCAGTTCATGAAAAGACTGAAATGTTTTATATAAAACTCATGTAACCAGTGGATGTCGACACTGCTGCCACAATAGACAAATGGACTCTGCGTTGTGTTTTCGATGAGGATTTTATTCTGTTAACAAAAACAATATAGCCCTTAGTACTGGTAGCGATCCCCTGCTTCTTCTCTACTCTCCTCACATCCTCCTCATACAATACAAAATTCAAAAGGGGCTGGGCGGACAGAAGCAGGGCTTATAATAAAGATTACAATATATTACAAGAAAATTACCAAAACAACAGCTTATTAACAATAAGAATTGCTTTTAATTTACAGTCTAGACAAACACATACAGCAATGACGTCACTCTATTACTCTCCGCTGCATTAGCATAGGCAACTGGCATACCTCAGACTTTATCAACTTTATACATATAATTATGCATACCTGTTAACAAAAACAATATAGCCCTTAGTACTGGTAGCGATCCCCTGCTTCTTCTCTACTCTCCTCTCATCCTCGTATAAAAAGAATATAAAGAACAGACTTAACTGACTGATACACTGCATGGACCATGCTGTGCAATATTAGCAATATATGTAGAAGTAAAATTCACTTTAAAACTGACTATCAACAAAATATAATATAATAATAATAATAATGAACCCAGGAACATATAGTATATAAACCTGGTGAGATATGTACTGTATATTAACTAAACATGTATGATTAATATAGATTTAATATGAAGCATATTGTGATACCTAACTCCTCATACAATACAAAATTCAAAAGGGAGGAGGTAGGGGGAGTGGAGGAGACTTTAAGAGAGGCGGGAAGGGGACGGGACGTCCCAATGTGAACTTGCAGCACCAATACAGGCTATATGTAAAAAGAGAATTGTGTGTAATTATAACATAAACATATATAGATTTTTAACTATGTTACACTCAGACTAAAACGTCTGGCTGTTCACCATTTTCAAAATATCTTCTGGCTTGTTTTTGTCATTTTCAGATTCGTGCAGTTTTGAGTTCGGCCAATTTTTTGTCCAGGAGTGTGATGTTTTTGCTTAAAATATCTAATCTCAGCCGAGCCTGAACAATTAAATGAGCTTCTGCTTGAGAGAATGACCTTTTTAAACTGCTTCTGCTGTAGGCCTGCTTAAAAGCTTTAAAGATGGTTTGACTGGTTACATTACTGTGTGATTACTGATATTGTTATTTAACTAATTTCACCTTTACCTCTGCTCACAGGTCACTCAGATCTGATGCACTATGTGAATTTTGCTTCACACGTAAACACAACTGTAAAGTTAGTTACAACCCCAAATCAGAAAAAGTTGGGACAGTATGGAAAATGCACATAAAATAAAAAAGCAGTGTTCCTTACATTTACTTTGACTTTCGTTTCACTGCAGACAGGATGAACCTGAGCTATTTCATGTTTTGTCTGCCCAACTACATTTCATTTATTCACTTTTTCCCCCAATTTTTATCCCCCAGTCTAGTCGTGTCCAATTACCCTGAATGCGTCCTCTATACTGTTAGAAATTCGGCATATTCAGGAGCCAGGAGACTTCCGGGTCTTCAGGAGTAGTTTATTGACACATACAGACGTATGGGCACAGCTTGGAAGACCAACAGAAAATCCAACTAGGCATATTCTGGGAGGACTTTATATACACTAGAAATGAGGGGAGGATTAGGAAAAAGAGGAGGAGGTTAAGGGGACGGAAATGACAATGCAGAGGGGGACTACAAAGGTGTCCAAAGGTTGGGGTAGTGTAGTGGTTTTATCGTGGGTAATCACAATGGAGGGGGTCAGGATACAGGATAACAAAAGATGTGAAGAGACACGATTAGGTGTGTAGGAGACAGGGAGTGGGGGTGATACAGGATGGGGGATCAAACAGGAGGGCTCACTCAATATACAAAATGTAAGAAAAGGGGGGGTAATTTCTCTTAATCCTCCCTCTGATTCTCCCTAATGGAGAATCACAAAACCAAAATACAAATACAAAACATACAGACATTTACATTTTACATTTACATTACATTACAGACAATGAGAGAAAGACAAAAACAAACATTTAAAGGGGTTATAACTATACAGAATAGGACAATGCCTATTTCTGTAAAGTTATGCAGAGATTGTCCAAGACGTTCACGCAGCCAAGTTCTGGAGCTGTTTATGGCTGTTACTTGGATGTAAATTGACAAAGATGTTGGATATGTCCTTAGAGAGATGTATTTTCTCAGTTGAAGAGTGCCAGAAACATGTGGTGTCTTCAAATGTGTCCACGATGAATGCAGTCCAGGAGCTTGGATGGTTGATTGCATGGCGATGTCACACCTCCATTGTTCATCCATGTGCAATCCCATGCAGTGAAACCACGTTGGAGTGTGGCAGGTAGACATGTTGTTCTAGTGGGCTTCAACAGTCAACCAGGCAGATCGTCATGCAGACACACCCAGCTCACCATCCAACTTCTGGGTATTTCTGTGGGAAACACAAAGAAACGTACGCAGTGAACTGTTCCTCATTGAGTTTAGTCTCTTTAATTAATTTAATTAATTAATTTACTTGTCATGTAAGGTTACTTGCTGCTCCTCACTATCTGTCCCTTAGTAGGGGCTGCTATGGTAATATACAGTGTGTGGAAAAGTCTTCACCACAGAGTTTGGCCCCCATAGTTCTAAACACTACAGTTCTTCTCTGTGGCTCTGTATATTACCCACTAGGGCTGGGTATCGCCACTAATTTCCTGAATCGATTCGTTTCCGATTCACAAGGTCCCGATTCGATCTTCGATTTTCGATTCCATTTTCGATTCCATTTTCGATTCCATTTTCGATTCCATTTTCGATTCAATTTCGATTCAACACATTTAGGCATATTTGAGTTACATTAACAGGTTTTGTTTAATTGTGTACAGATGTACAGAGAACGAATGTGATAATTGTACAAAGAACACTCATTATTATAAATATTTGTTTTTACATAAATAAGTAATCCACAACAAAAAACAGTAACATTAATTTTTTTTTATTATTATTTTATATGTCTGACACGCTACAACAGTGTATGTGTAATGTAAACACTACACAACTTTCTGATTTGCCGGGTCGCTGTACAGTTCACACTGCACGACTGATGGGTGATGGGGGGGTTTCACATCTACACCATCTATCACCAGGAGGAATCTCAGATGAGTCTGTCTGGTCTCCCAAACTACGTTTTGTCACAAAAACACACGTGAGAAGTGACGAGGGGTTTAATGATACCACGTCCTAAAATACACTCCAACAAGTAGCGAGAGATCAAAGTTTGTGCGCTGATGAGCAGCGTAATATCAAAGAGAAAAAAATAAAGGAATCTGAGTGGATTTGGCAACACGACCAACAGGGATTGTTCTGAAGTTGGAGGTTAATAAATATTTTGTTTTGTAGAGAACGATAACTATATTACGCCCCTGCTCCACTTGTTTACAACCTCTCCCGTGTGTTTCCCCTCGCTGTTTCACATTGATTAAGAGCCGAGTTGACCCGAGCCGGCAAATCTAGCGCAGACCAGTCGCCGAAAATCAGGGCAGAAATCATGTAGTGTGAACCAGGCATTACTGGAGCTTCTGCCATGCTGAACTGATGTGCAGGTCAGATCTCGTTGCACGTAAAAACAGCGGCTGGTCACGCAAGATTAAAGAAGGTAACAGATTTCCGTGTACACCGTAAAAAGGGGCTCATTTAAAAGATCGATCTCGCGTTCATATTAATCGATATCGGATCATTCAAATAAAGATCGATTCGAATCGAAAAATCGATTTTATAAACCCACCCCTATTACCCACCCCTCCTTTTTCTGACCCTAACACTCAATTCAGAGGAGCAGACACAACCTTACAGTGAGAAACATGAATCCATGTTTTCTTTCCCTCACATTTCACTGCTGAGTCAGTAATGAGCAGAACCTGATATGGGCCATCCCATCTAGGTTTCTAAGACTGTTTCCTAAATGTCCACAGTTCTCAACTTGAAGAATCAGACTTTAACTTAGAAAGAAATGGAAGAAATGTTATTACTGCTACACTCAGTGTTAGTAAGTGATGCAATGCCTTTTTGCTACTTCATCAGCAAATCTGTTGCCTTAAATGAAATGCCCTTAGTGTGTGATTTGACTTTAACAATAGCTAAATCTGTAGGTAAGTTAACTGCCTCCAAAAGATTCTGTACCAAATCAGCATTTTTTAACAGGGGTACCTGCAGCCGCCAGGAAACCTGTATGTTTCCGCAATGTCCAAAATCATGGACCACCCCAAATGCACAAAAATAATCTCTATAAACCGTAGCCCTCTTGCCTGATGCAAGTTTACATGCTTCAGTTAGGGCCACCAACTCAGAAGACTTCATAAGAGAGGAAGGATTGTTCATGTGTGCATTCTAAATTACCACATTAGGAGCTGTCAAAACTGCAAGCCAGTTACCCCATCTGGAGGCTGTCCAGACACAAGACACGACCATTATTGAGTAGTGCTGACACAGAATGAGGACCTTTGACTACTACTATTTGTTCTAGCGTTCATGACGTGTTGTCCAGGGTTACTTTTAAGCAGATCGTATAGTGGTTGTGAAATTGCAGCATAACAATTTATCCAGGGTCTCCAGTAATTGCATAGACCTAATAAAGCTCGAACATTCGTGCACTGTAGTTGGCAGTGACATTGCATTAATTGCAGAGCTTCTAGCAGGGATAATTCATCTAGAACCCTGGGTAACCCATTGTCACAAATACTGAACACCAGCACAACATAACTGTGCTTTGTCACGCAAGGCCTTGTGTTCTTTGCTAGCCAAAAGATCAGGAAATGCCTTCATATCTGTGTCATGTGTTTCCTTATTCTCACTACTCAAAAGAACATTATCAACACCAAGGTTCCAAACACAAGAATCAGCAGAAATGAACAAAGAGCAGTTCAGCTCCCTCAGAAAATCCATGCCAAAAATATTTTCAACTTTTCCTACCCAAAATTGCCACGAAATGGTTTTAGGCCCTAGATTAAAAGATATGGGTGAAGATAAAGTTAAGGGAATACCAACATTACCCTTTCCCTCAGCTGTGACGTGTTTGTCTGTTAAAGGTAATTCTAAGGATATGCAAACTGTTTCTGATAGAGATGGGACGATCGATCGGCTACGAATCGGTATCGGCCGATTTTTAATCAAAATATGCTATCGGCGATCGGCGATATTTCCTAAAAGTAGCCGATCCGATCGTGTGATATATAAAGACCATGTTAAGTTAACAGCTCAGTGGATTGATCCAGACTTTGAGCTACGAAGCACCAACCATCACATCACCATTCATCAACAATCGTACAGAAACCATCGTGAAAGCTCTTACGATGTAATTTTGCTGATTGTAATATTTACTTTAAAAAGATAATTCAACCCGGTCACATCTGAGTCGATTCTATCAGCACGTTATATAAACTCCTGGTTCACTTTGGTAAATCGTAAGTGGTTCTTACTTGTGATGTAGATGAGAACAGAAAACGTTACAGAGCCAATCCGAGGCAAAAGTTTATTCATTACCAAATTCGTTAGTTCAGGATCATCTGCTGAACTTTTAGAAAACTTTTAGCTCCTTAGACGGAACGAGTCTGACTCGGTTACAGATCTGTGGTAATAGCAGTTTAATTAAGCTTTTTAATGAAGCTTTTTAATGTAAGAGAGTCACACAAAATGTTCTGTAGTAGCTGGTGTTTATTTAAAACCACGACATTTAATTAATAACAGTCAACACGGAGAGATAACTGAGAAGAGAAACTTACGCTTCACATAAAAACGAATCAACTCATGAATCAATGAATCACTTTCCTTGATTTCACCTTCCCTATTATGTACCTCTGATGATACAATAGTCACAGGTCGCATTTGAATGTGCCTTGAAAAAGATACTTGATCACTAGTATGGTCAGAATCCTCATCAGATGAAAAGAATTCCGATCCATCAGAGTGGTCAGTTTCATTATTCAAGGAAATCACAGCTAAATCTGGATATAGCCTATTTGATGCACGAGGCTTTTCATCCTCTGTGTAGCATGGCTGACCTGGCAGGGGGGCTACAGGTGGGGGATGGCACTGACGTTTCGGCTTAGATGTGCAATTTGCATGTTGCTGCTCGAGATCTATTAGTGAATGCCTTCACACATGTTCTCTGTGCATTTATAGCAGCTGTTTCATGCTTTTTACATTCACTGGTTAGTTCTACAACCTTTGCCTCAGCTTCTTTTAACCTTTCATCCATTGATTTCAACTTGTATTCCCAATATTACTTATAAACAAATAGACATTCCTTCACTGAGTCATGCTTAAGGCCGAAGCCTAAAGCTGTTTTACACTCAGCAGGAGTCCATATTTTATTAACAGTGAAACCCTTGGATGAAAAGTACTGACGTCTCTTTTGTTCATTAATGTGGTTCTTTACTACGTCATTAATTAACTTTTCAAAATCTAAATCAGTCCACTCAGGCATTTCAGTCCCTCCCTTAACTAAGGTGCTGGATTTATAGTTAAGAGGCTTCCAGAAGTCTTTACCAATATCCCGTGCAATTTGACCTTTACTGAACATGGTGAGGAAGCAGAAAAACAAACAAACAAACAAAACAAAACTTTCCCTACTGACTGGGATTGCAGCAGAACAAAGGCACTACAGCAGTAACAAAGATTTCACTCTTTTTAAGGAAGGTAATAGTTACAAGCACCAGTAACCAACAGAATTCTTAAACAGCTGTAAAACAGATTACACTAACAGTAACCAACAGCAAATACAGATTACGTTCAGATGCAGTAACAATCAATCTTCCTTTCTTTCAGAGAAAATACCTGCTACAATCAGTAATAATGCATTACAATTTTCTCTTTTGCAAAGAGGATAACCTTTACTGACTCCGTTTTATCTTATTCAGCCAAAATTTCTCTTAGGTTCAAAATGGCGTTTACTCACCGGGTAGGTTTCAGTTTGTCATCTGGGTCACGGCACCAACTGTGAGAAATTCGGCATATTCAGGAGCCAGGAGACTTCCGGGTCTTCAGGAGTAGTTTATTGACACATACAGACATATGGGCACAGCTTGGAAGACCGACAGAAAATCCAGCAAGGCATATTCTGGGAGGACTTTATATACACTAGAAATGAGGGGAGGATTAGGAAAAAGAGGAGGAGGTTAAGGGGACGGAAATGACAATGCAGAGGGGGACTACAAAGGTGTCCAAAGGTTGGGGTAGTGTAATAAAAGGGTGTTGGTTTAATTGTGGGTAATCACAATGGAGGGGGTCAGGATACAGGATAACAAAAGATGTGAGGAGACACGATTAGGTGTGTAGGAGACAGGGAGTGGGGGTGATACAGGATGGGGGATCAAACAGGAGGGCTCACTCAATATACAAAATGTAAGAAAAGGGGGGGTAATTTCTCTTAATCCTCCCTCTGATTCTCCCTAATGGAGAATCACAAAACCAAAATACAAATACAAAACATACAGACATTTACATTTTACATTTACATTACATTACAGACAATGAGAGAAAGACAAAAACAAACATTTAAAGGGGTTATAACTATACAGAATAGGACAATGCCTATTTCTGTAAAGTTATGCAGAGATTGTCCAAGACGTTCACGCAGCCAAGTTCTGGAGCTGTTTATGGCTGTTACTTGGATGTAAATTGACAAAGATGTTGGATATGTCCTTAGAGAGATGTATTTTCTCAGTTGAAGAGTGCCAGAAACATGTGGTGTCTTCAAATGTGTCCACGATGAATGCAGTCCAGGAGCTTGGATGGTTGATTGCATGGCGATGTCACACCTCCATTGTTCATCCATGTGCAATCCCATGCAGTGAAACCACGTTGGAGTGTGGCAGGTAGACATGTTGTTCTAGTGGGCTTCAACAGTCAACCAGGCAGATCGTCATGCAGACACACCCAGCTCACCATCCAACTTCTGGGTATTTCTGTGGGAAACACAAAGAAACGTACGCAGTGAACTGTTCCTCATTGAGTTTAGTCTCTTTAATTAATTTAATTAATTAATTTACTTGTCATGTAAGGTTACTTGCTGCTCCTCACTATCTGTCCCTTAGTAGGGGCTGCTATGGTAATATACAGTGTGTGGAAAAGTCTTCACCACAGAGTTTGGCCCCCATAGTTCTAAACACTACAGTTCTTCTCTGTGGCTCTGTATATTACCCACTAGGGCTGGGTATCGCCACTAATTTCCTGAATCGATTCGTTTCCGATTCACAAGGTCCCGATTCGATCTTCGATTTTCGATTCCATTTTCGATTCCATTTTCGATTCCATTTTCGATTCAATTTCGATTCAACACATTTAGGCATATTTGAGTTACATTAACAGGTTTTGTTTAATTGTGTACAGATGTACAGAGAACGAATGTGATAATTGTACAAAGAACACTCATTATTAAAAATATTTGTTTTTACATAAATAAGTAATCCACAACAAAAAACAGTAACATTAATTTTTTTTTATTATTATTTTATATGTCTGACACGCTACAACAGTGTATGTGTAATGTAAACACTACACAACTTTCTGATTTGCCGGGTCGCTGTACAGTTCACACTGCACGACTGATGGGTGATGGGGGGGTTTCACATCTACACCATCTATCACCAGGAGGAATCTCAGATGAGTCTGTCTGGTCTCCCAAACTACGTTTTGTCACAAAAACACACGTGAGAAGTGACGAGGGGTTTAATGATACCACGTCCTAAAATACACTCCAACAAGTAGCGAGAGATCAAAGTTTGTGCGCTGATGAGCAGCGTAATATCAAAGAGAAAAAAATAAAGGAATCTGAGTGGATTTGGCAACACGACCAACAGGGATTGTTCTGAAGTTGGAGGGTAATAAATATTTTGTTTTGTAGAGAACGATAACTATATTACGCCCCTGCTCCACTTGTTTACAACCTCTCCCGTGTGTTTCCCCTCGCTGTTTCACATTGATTAAGAGCCGAGTTGACCCGAGCCGGCAAATCTAGCGCAGACCAGTCGCCGAAAATCTGGGCAGAAATCATGTAGTGTGAACCAGGCATTACTGGAGCTTCTGCCATGCTGAACTGATGTGCAGGTCAGATCTCGTTGCACGTAAAAACAGCGGCTGGTCACGCAAGATTAAAGAAGGTAACAGATTTCCGTGTACACCGTAAAAAGGGGCTCATTTAAAAGATCGATCTCGCGTTTATATGAATCGATATCGGATCATTCAAATAAAGATCGATTCGAATCGAAAAATCGATTTTATAAACCCACCCCTATTACCTACCCCTCCTTTTTCTGACCCTAACACTCAATTCAGAGGAGCAGACACAACCTTACAGTGAGAAACATGAATCCATGTTTTCTTTCCCTCACATTTCACTGCTGAGTCAGTAATGAGCAGAACCTGATATGGGCCATCCCATCTAGGTTTCTAAGACTGTTTCCTAAATGTCCACAGTTCTCAACTTGAAGAATCAGACTTCTAACTTAGAAAGAAATGGAAGAAATGTTATTACTGCTACACTCAGTGTTAGTAAGTGATGCAATGCCTTTTCGCTACTTCATCAGCAAATCTGTTGCCTTGTACTTTAAATGAAATGCCCTTAGTGTGTGATTTGACTTTAACAATAGCTAAATCTGTAGGTAAGTTAACTGCCTCCAAAAGATTCTGTACCAAATCAGCATTTTTTAACAGTGGTACCTGCAGCCGCCAGGAAACCTGTATGTTTCCGCAATGTCCAAAATCATGGACCACCCCAAATGCACAACAAGAATCTCTATAAACCGTAGCCCTCTTGCCTGATGCAAGTTTACATGCTTCAGTTAGGGCCACCAACTCAGAAGACTTCATAAGAGAGGAAGGATTGTTCATGTGTGCATTCTAAATTACCACATTAGGAGCTGTCAAAACTGCAAGCCAGTTACCCCATCTGGAGGCTGTTACTGACAAGACACGACCATTATTGAGTAGTGCTGACACAGAATGAGGACCTTTGACTACTACTATTTGTTCTAGCGTTCATGACGTGTTGTCCAGGGTTACTTTTAAGCAGATCGTATAGTGGTTGTGAAATTGCAGCATAACAATTTATCCAGGGTCTCCAGTAATTGCATAGACCTAATAAAGCTCGAACATTCGTGCACTGTAGTTGGCAGTGACATTGCATTAATTGCAGAGCTTCTAGCAGGGATAATTCATCTAGAACCCTGGGTAACCCATTGTCACAAATACTGAACACCAGCACAACATAACTGTGCTTTGTCACGCAAGGCCTTGTGTTCTTTGCTAGCCAAAAGATCAGGAAATGCCTTCATATCTGTGTCATGTGTTTCCTTATTCTCACTACTCAAAAGAACATTATCAACACCAAGGTTCCAAACACAAGAATCAGCAGAAATGAACAAAGAGCAGTTCAGCTCCCTCAGAAAATCCATGCCAAAAATATTTTCAACTTTTCCTACCCAAAATTGCCATGAAATGGTTTTAGGCCCTAGATTAAAAGATATGGGTGAAGATAAAGTTAAGGGAATACCAACATTACCCTTTCCCTCAGCTGTGACGTGTTTGTCTGTTAAAGGTAATTCTAAGGATATGCAAACTGTTTCTGATAGAGATGGGACGATCGATCGGCCACGAATCGGTATCAGCCGATTTTTAATCAAAATATGCTATCGGCGATCGGCGATATTTCCTAAAAGTAGCCGATCCGATCGTGTGATATGTAAAGACCATGTTAAGTTAACAGCTCAGTGGATTGATCCAGACTTTGAGCTACGAAGCACCAACCATCACATCACCATTCATCAACCATCATACAGAAACCATCGTGAAAGCTCTTACGATGTAATTTTGATGATTGTAATATTTACTTTAAAAAGATAATTCAACCCGGTCACATCTGAGTCGATTCTATCAGCACGTTATATAAACTCCTGGTTCACTTTGGTAAATCGTAAGCGGTTCTTACTTGTGATGTAGATGAGATAACAGAAGACGTTACAGAGCCAATCCGAGGCAAAAGTTTATTCATTACCAAATTCGTTAGTTCAGGATCATCTGCTGAACTTTTAGAAAACTTTTAGCTCCTTAGACGGAACGAGTCTGACTCGGTTACAGATCTGTGGTAATAGCGGTTTAATTAAGCTTTTTAATTAAGCTTTTTAATGTAAGAGAGTCACACAAAATGTTCTGTAGTAGCTGGTGTTTATTTAAAACCACGACATTTAATTAATAACAGTAAACACGGAGAGATAACTGAGAAGAGAAACTTACGCTTCACATAAAAACGAATCAACTCATGAATCAATGAATCACTTTCCTTGATTTCACCTTCCCTATTATGTACCTCTGATGATACAATAGTCACAGGTCGCATTTGAATGTGCCTTGAAAAAGATACTTGATCACTAGTATGGTCAGAATCCTCATCAGATGAAAAGAATTCCGATCCATCAGAGTGGTCAGTTTCATTATTCAAGGAAATCACAGCTAAATCTGGATATAGCCTATTTGATGCACAAGGCTTTTCATCCTCTGTGTAGCATGGCTGACCTGGCAGGGGGGCTACAGGTGGGGGATGGCACTGACGTTTCGGCTTAGATGTGCAATTTGCATGTTGCTGCTCGAGATCTATTAGTGAATGCCTTCACACATGTTCTCTGTGCATTTATAGCAGCTGTTTCATGCTTTTTACATTCACTGGTTAGTTCTACAACCTTTGCCTCAGCTTCTTTTAACCTTTCATCCATTGATTTCAACTTGTATTCCTAATATTACTTATAAACAAATAGACATTCCTTCACTGAGTCATGCTTAAGGCCGAAGCCTAAAGCTGTTTTACACTCAGCAGGAGTCCATATTTTATTAACAGTGAAACCCTTGGATGAAAAGTACTGACGTCTCTTTTGTTCATTAATGTGGTTCTTTACTACGTCATTAATTAACTTTTATTTAAATCTAAATCAGTCCACTCAGGCATTTCAGTCCCTCCCTTAACTAAGGTGCTGGATTTATAGTTAAGAGGCTTCCAGAAGTCTTTACCAATATCCCGTGCAATTTGACCTTTACTGAACATGGTGAGGAAGCAGAAAAACAAACAAACAAACAAAACAAAACTTTCCCTACTGACTGGGATTGCAGCAGAACAAAGGCACTACAGCAGTAACAAAGATTTCACTCTTTTTAAGGAAGGTAATAGTTACAAGCACCAGTAACCAACAGAATTCTTAAACAGCTGTAAAACAGATTACACTAACAGTAACCAACAGCAAATACAGATTACGTTCAGATGCAGTAACAATCAATCTTCCTTTCTTTCAGAGAAAATACCTGCTACAATCAATAATAATGCATTACAATTTTCTCTTTTGCAAAGAGGATAACCTTTACTGACTCCGTTTTATCTTATTCAGCCAAAATTTCTCTTAGGTTCAAAATGGCGTTTACTCACCGGGTAGGTTTCAGTTTGTCATCTGGGTCACGGCACCAACTGTGAGAAATTCGGCATATTCAGGAGCCAGGAGACTTCCGGGTCTTCAGGAGTAGTTTATTGACACATACAGACATATGGGCACAGCTTGGAAGACCGACAGAAAATCCAGCAAGGCATATTCTGGGAGGACTTTATATACACTAGAAATGAGGGGAGGATTAGGAAAAAGAGGAGGAGGTTAAGGGGACGGAAATGACAATGCAGAGGGGGACTACAAAGGTGTCCAAAGGTTGGGGTAGTGTAATAAAAGGGTGTTGGTTTAATTGTGGGTAATCACAATGGAGGGGGTCAGGATACAGGATAACAAAAGATGTGAGGAGACACGATTAGGTGTGTAGGAGACAGGGAGTGGGGGTGATACAGGATGGGGGATCAAACAGGAGGGCTCACTCAATATACAAAATGTAAGAAAAGGGGGGGTAATTTCTCTTAATACTGATTCGACCCTTCACCACTGACGGAGGACGCCTCTCAACTGACATGTGCCCCCTCCGGTACGTACAGTCAGTACAGACTGCATTTTTCACCTGCACGAGTCGAGTTAATACACTTGACGGGCACTGTGTACGGAGGGCCACACCCCCATCAGCATTATTCCTCAGCCCTGTGCAGGCGCCATCAGTCAGCCAGAAGGAGCCGCAGTCGCGCCAGTTATGAGGACCTACGATCCGACTTTCTTACCCTCTAACCCTGAACAACAGCCAATCGTTGTTCATGCAGCCGCCCAGCCCAGTCGGAAAGGCAGAGCTGAGATTCGATACGATGTATTCGAAACCCCAACTCTGGTGAGCTAGCATACTTTACTGCTGCGCCACCTGAGCGGGAACTTAATTTCATTTATTAATAAACATCCATTCCTGCATTTCAGACCTGCAACACATTCCAAAAAAAGTTGGGACGGTAAAGCATTTACCACTTTGTAATGTTGCTATTCCTTTTCACCACAGTTAAAAGACGTTTTGGCACCGAGGATACCAAGTGATTTAGTGTTTCAGCTTTTATTTTGTCCCATTCTTCCTGCAAACACGTCCTAAGATGTGCAACAGTATGGGGTCGTCGTCACATTTTTCGTATCAAAATTCTCCACACATTCTGTATTGGGGACAGGTCAGGACTGCAGGCAGGCCAGTCCAGTACCCGTACCCTCTTCTTCCGCAGCCATGTCTTTGTAATGTGTGCAGCATGTGGTTTTGCATTGTCTTGTTAAAAAATGCATGGACGTCCCTGGAAAAGACGACGCCTTGAAGGCAGCATATGTACTGACCACAATACATGCTTCAACTGTGTGATGGTCCATCCTAGATGCCTCAGAGGCTAGAGAAGACGATGCTGCTTTTGGACATTGTTAACATAAGGCTTCTTTTCTGTACAGTAAAGTTTTAAGTGGTATTTGTGCATGTAACTCTGTATTGTAGTGCTTGACAAAGGTTTGCCAAAGTAATCCCTCACCCATGTGGTTATATCAGCTATTGTTGAGTGGTGGTTCTTGATGCAGTGCCGTCCGAGGGATCGACGATCACAGGTGTTCAGCTTAAGCTTGCGCCCTTGGCCTTTACACACTAAAATTCCTCCTGATTCCTTGAATGGTTTAATGATATTATGCACTGTAGAGTGAGAAATATGCAAATCCCTTCCAACCTTTCTTTGGGGTTCATTGTTTTTAAACATTTTAATAATTTTCTCATGCATTTGTTACAAACTGGAGATCCTCTGATCATCTTTGCTTATCAAAGACTCAGCCTTTCCTGGATGCTGCTTTTGTACCAAACCATGATTACAATCACCTGTTGTCAACACCTGTTTAAAATCGCATCATTATTTAGTTTTTTCACCTTATTACTGGCCCTAAATTGCCCTCGTCCCAACTTTTTTTGGAATGTGTTGCAGGCCTGAAATGCAGGATTGGAGGTATATTAAGAAATGAAATGGAGATGAGCAGATAAAACATGAAATATCTCAGGTTCAAACTGTCTGCAACTCAATAAACGTCAAAGTAAATGTAAGGAACACTAATTTTATTTTAATTGCATTTTTCATACTGTCCCAACTTTTTCTGATTTGGGGTTGTAGTTTTTGCATTTAAAATTAACAGTTTATTTGTGGCTTTTCAAAATACACTTGCACAAACACAGCGGGCTAAAGTATATAGACCAAACAAGCAGGAACTGTTTGGCAGAAATGTTACCAACGAAACTATGAACTTTTTCCAGCTGCTGTTACAGGTGCTGAATAATCAAACCCTCACTGCACGGCCTTAGTGTTATTAGTAATCTCGTAACCCACCTGCATTTTGATGGTTTGCTGTGATGAAGCTTCCATAAAGCAATGTTATATCCGATTTGTGTAGAATGTTCCTGGTACAATTACATTACAGTCAATATTACACTGAGGTGTGACATATTTTGGATCATTGTGCTGTCTGAGCATAGTCACAGTCTGAGCCTCTGTAAACAGTTTAACCAGGTCTGGATTGTGGCTCCAACCCACTGTCTGGAATGTGGCATCCTTTGTATTATTTTAGGCGTGAATGCCCTTACTGGCCAATCTGCTGTTTATACACTGATCAGCCATAAGATTAAAACCACCTCTACACTCACTGTCTATTTTATCAGCTCCACTTACCATATAGAAGCACTTTGTAGTTCTACAATTACTGACTGCAGTCCATCTGTTTCTCTACATACCTTTTTAGCCTGCTTTCACCCTGTTCCTCAATGATCAGGACCACCACAGAGCAGGTATTATTTAGGTGGTGGATCATTCTCAGCACAGCAGTGACAATAACATGGTGGTGGTGTGTTAGTGTGTGTTGTGCTGGTATGAGTGGATCAGACACAGCAGTACTGCTGGAGTTTTTAAATACCATGTCCATTCACTGTCCACTCTATTAGACACACCTACCTAGTTGGTCCACCTTGTAGATGTAAAGTCAGAGACGATCGCTCATCTATTGCTGCTCTTTGAGTTGGTCATCTTCTAGACCTTCATCAGTGGTCACAGGATGCTGCCCACAGGGCACTGTTGGCTGGATATTTTTGGTTGGTGAACTATTCTCAGTCCAGCAGGGACAATGAGGTGTTTAAAAACTCCAGCAGCGCTGCTGTGTCTGATCCACTCATACCAGCACAACACACACTAACACCACCACCATGTCAGTGTCACTGCAGTGCTGAGAATGATCCACCACCTAAATAATACCTGCTCTGTGGGTGTCCTGACCATTGAAGAACAGCATGAAAGGGGGCTAACAAAGCATGCAGAGAAACAGATGGACTACAGTCAGTAATTGTAGAACTACAAAGTGCTTCTGTATGGTAAGTGGAGCTGATAAAATGGACAGTGAGTGTAGAGGTGGTTTTAATGTTATGGCTGATCAGTGTATAATACATTTCCTAAACTAATATCTAATCAATACATAATACAAAATACTACAGTATATATGATAAAAAGTATTTGTGCAAATTAAATAAATTTGAGATGTTTATGCTGTGCATGATCAGGACTGCACTGTGAAGGTTCGAGTAAATAAACGCCACAAAAAATTAAATGTAGCCTACAAAACTTGCTGTGTCAGGCTGCACACGCATCAGAAAGAGCTCCGAATAGTTGGAAAGCTGGAGGACTGTGTCTCATTCTGCCCACAAAATCTGAAAATGATTGAAATAGTAGCCTCCCTTTATTTACTGTGTGAGATAGTATTTGGAACACAACAGCTCTCCTCTCCTCTGTGTTTAGTATGATGGAGGGTTTAACCTTTTAATTATGCATGTGATTATGCATGAGCTCCACTATTATTAGCACCCTTGGTAATGTTGACTGATATAAATGTATAAATATAGACACACCGATCAGCCATAACATTATGACCACCTCCTTGTTTCTACACACATTGTCCAATTTTTTAGCTTCACTTACCATATAGAAGCACTTTGTAGTTCTACAATTACTGACTGTAGTCCATCTGTTTCTCTGCATGCTTTGTTAACCATCTTTCTGCTGTTCTTCAATGGTAAGGACCACTACTGTTGTGCTGGTATGAGTGAATAAGACACAGCAGCACAGGTGGAGTTTTTAAACACCTCACTGTCACTGCTGGACTGAGAATAGTCCACCAACCAAAAATATCTAGCCAACAGCGCCCTGTGGGCAGCATCCTGTGACCAATTATGAGGTCTAGAAGATGACCAACTCAAACAGCAGCAATAGATGAGCGATCGTCTCTGACTTTACATCTACAAGGTGAACCAACTAGGTAGGAGTTTCCAATAGAGTGGTCAGTGAGTGGATGCGATATTTTAAAACTCCAGCAGCGCTGCTGTGTCTGATCCACTCATACCAGCACAACACACACTAACACACCACCACCATGTCAGTGTCACTACAGTGCTGAGAATGATCCACCACCCAAATAATACCTGCTCTTTGGGGGTCCTGCTGACCATTGAAGAACAGGGTGAAAGTTTACAATTTGAGCTGAAATAAATGAGCCTAGACAAAGATGCAAGTGAATTTTACCCACATATTTAATACAAAGAAAGATTAGAGAGGAATCAAATCTCTGTAAAGCTTAGATGCAGATGGTAGCATTCTGGATTACAAAGTATGCCAGAGGTAGGGCCCACAGATGAAACAGTATGACATTCATTACATGCCATAGGACATCTAAGTCTTCTGTTAAGACCAGTGGGTTAGGGTAAAAAAGATAGTCTAAAATAGAACCTGGAAGCCTGGAGGATCTAAGAGATTATTGAGAAGTATTCTCTTATTCCTTGTGTTGTACTCATCAGCCGCACCAAGTATTAAAGGAGAAGAATCAGCACTGTTATGTTAGCAATTTGTGTTTGCACAAAGTACTAAATGTACAAAATTCAATGACTAGAACACACATGCTTTTAATAAAACAATCATTTAATATGTTAATGTTGGGCTGGGCAGTACGACCAAAAATTTGTATCATGGTATTTAAAATTTTTTTATTTTTGTATTACTGGGACTTTTTATACGTATGTGGCTTATTCTACTGTCATAAGTACATAGAATATAAAAAGTATTAATTTCAGCATGTATATAATGATGGTTTTGAGTACTATAAGCTTTGCTTGGCCCCACAAAATGACAGAATATATGATGGTATCAGTGTGAAACAGGTGCAATATGTTTTAATTATTGCTCTAAAAGTTTCTTTCTCAACTGTCTATAGAGCAGGCATGTCCAAAGTCCGGCCTACGGCCCGCGGTAGAGAAAACAGAGTGGCGACACTCCCATACGGAACCGTTGTAACGGGGCCGGGACATTTTTCTGCGCAGCTTCCGGGTTGTGGGGCAGGTGAATAGTTCCAAACATTCACTTTCAACCCATAGAGCCACATTCATTTCCACTACTTAGCAAGCATTTTCAGTGATTTCATGACAAATCTTCAGTTATTTAATCTGCAACAGAACATTATTAAATGAGGAATATTTCATTTTTCAGTTTAAGCACCACAAACATGACATGAGGTAATATTTGTGATGGTTATCCTGATGACCTGTATGAATCTCATGAATAACTGATGACACTTGTACCTTAATTACTAAAATAATTAATATATTGCTCCTGCATTAAGGCATACATTAGCAGTGGTGGACAGTAACTAAGTAAATGTAACTAGTTAACTATACTGAAGTAGTTTTTTTTTGTGTGTATCTGTATTTAAATTTTTTTCTCCACTACATTATGAACAATCTGTGGTTCCTTTTGGTTTATGTTTGAATAAAAACGTAACATTGTCAAAATAAAAGAAGCGTGAAGCGATCACACCAATCAGTGTTTTGTTCTTATGATAATTTTAATAAACATTAGTGTCAGATTAATTAATGACACTAGAGTCTTTTCACCTAAAATGAGTTGATTAATCAAGAGTCTTGTTACAGAAATGATAATAAAACATTAGAGCCATAATAAATCATGCTACTTTTACTTTCATACTTAAGTACATTTGAAGGTAAATACTTTAGTACTTTTACTCAGGTGGAGGTAAAGAGTATTTTTACTTTTACTACTACTTTTACTGGAGTAATATTTTACCTTGGATATCTCTACTTTAACTCAACTACATGGTTTGTGTACCTTGTCCACCACTTACTGTACATTAGACAAAATGAACTTGTGCATATTCATGAAATAAGAGATGAATGAATGCTTTTTCATGTACCTGCACTATAATGTTTTTGGTACGGTAATGTGTTTATGAATCTGTTCATTCAGTGCAGGCAAACCTTATTAATCCAGCCACATGGCTTAGTGTTTAGCCAAAATTATTATTATGAATCCTCAGGAAAGTGAAGGGAGATTAGTTCATGCAAAAAAACAAAAAAACTCTTTCATCTCTGTACTGTATATTGTCTCTACTACTTAATGATATCGCATTATGTAATGTATGCTAATATAATGTACTGTTCCACAAAGTTGAATCAGTTCATCTGGACACAAGTTTGTTGTAGAGATACGTTTCGTCACTCAATCCGAATGACTTCTTCAGTCTGAGCTGGTGGTGGATACCCCAATTTATTTATTTATTATTTACCGTTTAATATTTTATTCACTGCTGCCTGTCCCATATGAGAACATGACAGCGCGGGCTCTGTTTGGAACTATTGAAGGGGCACATGAACCACGTGGCGGCAAGATCAAGGAGTGTCGCAACTCTCTCTCTCTCTGTCGCTGTTTGATTAAAAACACTTTTAGCGGTTTTCACTTTTTTACATGTGTTGATTGTGGGTATAAATCTCTCTGTCCATAACAGCGAATATCAAAATAACCAATGAAAAGCACGCAATCTCTTTAACAAGTATTTTCATTGGCTGATAGACCTGTTCATCAAAACCGCATATCTCCTCCTCCTTCCCCTCCGCTACTGTTTGAGAAAGAAGCGGAACTCGTTTGCTGCGTTTCATCTCTACAGTTTATTCAGGTTATTCAATCACATGGTTGTAAACATGATTTATATTTGTGATGTTTGTAGTGTTTTAAAAACACATTTGTATCTGATATTTATATGGACTAAGCGTTTACATGGACTGTATTAATTAACACAATTGAACTTATTTATAGCTACAGTCAATAACTTGATTTACAGAGTAAGGATATTGTCTGGAACCTTGACTGTTTCAGGTATTTATAGGTGTTTAAATGGTAATTTAGAACAGTTTTTCCTAGTCTTGTTTCTGCACAGCACAGTATTAAAAGGTTTTCTCAATAGATCTATGAAATAATCGTATCTGTGTTTTGATGCACAATATTAGATTAAAATATTTTGAAAGCAAGAGTTAGCCAGATAACTTAAGCTCAGTGTCAAGGATTGTTCAATATGAACGTTTTACTTTAGTTTCGCCCTAAGCCAGATTCGAACCTAGGGTGGAAAAATATGCGAGATGCACTCTGCCCACTGCACTACTCAAACAGCGGTGTATTAGTTTACAACATTTGATTGTTGTTCGCTGTGTGAAAATAAAATGATTAAATAACAGCGTATTATATGCATGTTTTATTGTTTAAAATAATGTCATCAGGGACTGTTGGCCCTAGGGCACTTTCACATTATCAAATCTGGCCCTCCTAGAAAAAAGTTTGGACACCACTCCTATAGAGGAATATTATATGATTTGCTGCCTACTGAAGCCTACAGCTGTTGTATTATCTATGCTACGGTATGGTGGTATACCGCCTAGCCCTATGTTAATGTAAGGTTTATTTTTTTTATATTTTTAGTCTGACATTTTACTCAAGTATACTCTCCGCTTTAATTGGGGGAAACCCCTATAGACCCAACTTTAGCTGACAGTGTAAATCTGGAATGACAGAAAAAAGACTGGCGGCATGTACCAATCAGCAGAAATGTCAGAGACGACTGAAGATATTGTACACACACACACACACACACACACACACACACACACACACACACACTGTGACTAAATGTCTAATGGTTTATTTATGAAAAGCTTGTGGGTCACAACGTAAAAACGTCTTACTTACTGGTAAATGCATTTCATACTGCTTCTTATTTCTGCAGTATTTCTAATATACTACTTCAGGATAATCCATTAATAATCTGACTATAAGCTTAATCAGACTAGAATCTGTCTATGTATACAGCTGGATCAGAATAGACTAGTCCAGTTAAGGCCATGCTGAAAGAAATTTCTATCTGATTGAATGAGGTGGTTAATCCTATAAATAATCCATTAAATAGAAGAATAATATCCATGTTAACACTGGTAACCAATTACATTTCTAAAAAGTTTACATTCTGTGCATTTGCGTCATAGTGGAAATTTACAAAGCTCAACATGGCAGGAGTGTAAAACTGATCTGCAGAAAAGAAGTTTAAGTTCATGTGACTCGTAATGTTGCAGGACGTGACATCTTCCTCTCGCCCCTTTTCTGCCATAATTTTAAAGCATGTGTGTTAAACTCAAGGCTCGGGGCCAAATTCGGCCTCCACGTCATTTTATGTGGTCCGCAAGAGCTTAAAAGACATATGATTGTCTTAAAATACTCTAAAATCGTACATAAACTGCATCTCCCACAATGCATGCTTGCAGTGTTTCCACATCAGCGTTTAACTGAGGTGGTTTTACAACAAGTGATGTTGAGAAATATTTACAAATAATCCCAAAATGTACAAGAAGAGAAAATTGAAGCAGAAGGAAGAGAATTTAATGAAAGATGGGAAAGTAAATACAAGTTTGAGTTTCAAAAAGAAAAAACGGTACGCCCCTTGTGTTATGAGGCCGTGTCTGTGGTAAAGGAGTACAATATAAATGTAGATATACATTATAAATATACAGTATACATTAAAGCAATAAGCCACGAGAGGCCGTGCATTACTGTGATTTTAGCACGTGGATGACGTTTTTGGCACGACGCAAAGCGGAGTGCCTAAAACTTCTTTCCCCGTGCTAAAATCTTAACAGTAATGCACGGTCTCGAGTGGCTTATTGCTTTTATAAAACGGCGGTCAACATAAAATATAATAAATACAACAATGTTTAATTCATAAATGTATTTATTGTGTATAAACTTACAATAAAGCATTCTTCCGCGACGCAAAATAGTTCGATTAACAGTGTTGCTAGGCAACATGAGGGCGAAAATAACATTAATTTTTTCTATTCAGTGGCGTATTAATATGGAATGATGTGAGGTGGTCCTAGGTGTGAGTTTATCGGGGATTTTACAACGGCTTCGAACGCGGCTCAGCCAATCAGATTTTAGGACCGGAACTATCCGTTTTATAATTGGTATTTTGACACCAAACACAGAATTTAGCCTCGAAGAAAACCCACAAATTGTCCAAGACTTAAAAGGCAGACTGCAATCACAGCAGGATACGTTACAATCGGCCCTTTGAGGGCCACCATAATGCAGATGTGGCCCTTGGTGAAAATGAGTTTGACACCCCTATTTAAAGCAATAAAGAGAAAAACACACCAACTGAAAGCTCTGATTCATGTTTTTATTGCATTTTTTGGGGTTTATAGATCTCAAAGGGATGTACAATACTCTAATGTTTATATTTTTTTAACAGGTGGGGAGAATGCTTCACTAGTCCTGTTTCCTCCTGTTTGCCATGTCTGGATTTTACCAATCAGTGCAGTGGATTTTTTGGAGAAGCAATGGCATCTTGCACCCCTCATGCTAAGAGGATAGAGTGAGTTGATTTTCATGTATATCCTTAGAGTAAAGATTTCACAATAATAAAACCATACTAAAATACTTAAACTATTAAACTGTTAATGAAATAGGTTAATGCTTAATACTTAAATTAAAGCATTAAACTAAATTAAAACTTATTTATCTTAATAATTTTTAGAACATCTTCAGATGTTTGATATTTAAAACATGAAAAAAAACATTGATCTGATGCATTTAATTACAAATAATGAAAAAAGGAATTGAGTTTGTAAAAACCAGTTATTAACCAGGTATGGTTTTGTTTATATCGCAAGTAATAAAATAGTTTAATAGTTTAATAGTGTATGTTAGGTATTATTAATATTAAAGATTATTTTATACCAGTTTGAACTTTCATTTGCCTTGTGTGTCCTCTGAGCATCATCCTTAGCATTATCCGTAGTCTGAGCCACAGTAGCTCATCAGTTTGTATCAGTAGCCTAAATGTCCTCTGCTGAGGGTTCATGTCCTGTCCCTCTTTGGACCACTGTTGATGGGTACTCACTAGGGCTGTGCGGTATGACCAAAAATTTGTATCACGGTAATTTTTAAGATCCTGGCGGTTTCACGGTATATCACCGTATATTCTGGCATCTAGGATTTCGAACAGCCTACTTCTTGGGAGCGCGCATAGGATGATGTAAAATGCTGTCTATGAAGAGAGCTCACTAGGTTTTCGAACACACCCAAAGTATTTTTGCCCCGTACGAATCCAGTGTGCATATTTGGGCTTCCTCTTTTCATATTCCATCTGTTTTTGTTTTTTTGTTTTTTACCATATTGAGGAAACCTCTCTCATCTGTTAACACTGCTAACACTAACTGGCTAACTACTTAATTTGCACGACGCTCCATAGTGCTTTTAGCCACGAACAATATTATATGATTCTCTGCCTTTTGAAGCCCACAGCCATTAAAATAAACTATGTGATGGTATGGCGGTATATAAAAAATCCATACTGTATGAGGAATCAAAGACGGTAAACTGTCATACCGCACAGCCCTGCATTCAACACATAAATTAAAACTAACTACCATCAGCCCAACATTTAAATGTGGAAAACTGAAAGCTTTATGGCTTTCTTATTGACTTTTTACTGCTGTGATTTTGTGTGGCTTAGCAACACTAAATAGGTCTAATGATGCTCATGTTGTCACTGTAAACATATTGTACATGAGAAATGCCAAACATTTTCTTCAGTTTTGGCAGGCCATGCCACCAGTTGTAAAGGACTGTATTATTTAAAAATAGAGTGGATATAGACCTGCATAATGTTTTCCAGTCCTCACTTTAAACAAATGTATTTCCTGTCTAAACATTTAGCCACAACCAGTATGGAAGTTCGCTCCGTTTTAATATTAGTACAGTGGACCCTTGACTTACAATTACTTGGTTCCAAAGGGCTGTTCTTAAGTCAAAATGTTTGTTAGTTAAACCTATTTTTCCCATAAGAAATCATATAAATAAAATTAATCCGTGCCAGACCTCCCAAACCACCCCCTTACCTAAACTTTCTAATGTCTTAAATGGTCTTTTTTGTTATAAATACAAGTATATTTTCCCTTAATCTTAAATTATAGAATAGATAATACTGTAATAAACAATAATAAACAACAATACACAGTACAGTACAGTACCATACACCATAATAAATGTCCTTCTTTTTTTATAAAATGTATCTACCAGAAACAACAACTCTCATATTTCTCTATTATTTCCTTCTCTATTTCAGTAGTGTTGTATTTTGTGGGTGTAATTACACGAAAGAAAGAATACTTTACTCAGCGACTTCCTTCTCTCTCACTCACTGCCCCCTCTGTCTGATTCACAGTGACAGCTACTGGCAGAAGTAATTATACAACAACAAATGTAATAGATTTGTTCATTTTCTGACCACTAAGCTTTCTCCGCACATTCTTTGGGGACATTTTTAATATACCTGTAGAATTTTACAAAATATAAAGAAAACACCGAAATAACACCGTCCACTGTCCAAATGTTCGCTCACTGTATATATATATAGAGAGAGAGAGAGACGGTTGGAGTCAACTTATTCGTGACATCACGTGTTTCGCGAATTTTGGTTCGTAATCCGAAATCTGTTCATACATTAAGTTTAAAAAGATCGTTTGTAACCCAAAATGTTTGTATGGTAAACCGTTCGTAACTCAAGGGTCTACTGTACTGGCAGGAGTTATGGATTTCAATAAGACTTTATTTTGTTTGTAAATCATTTAAGTGGGGAAAATCTAAATGTGAAACTGTGTGATTAAAAAGAATAAGAATAGAAAAAGCAGGTGAAATGTGGAGAGCAAACACAAACTAGAAAGCTAGCTAATAAACTCCAAAGCTTCTGTAGGGAACTTAATGACATATTGATTATTAAATTATGCAGAAAACCGAGCTCTGTTATCTTTTGCGTCATTGCTTGGTGGAGATAATGATGGACCATAAGCCTGTCAGGACTATATGTAAAGTTTATTTATAACACATGATTCAGCAGGCTTTTACAAGCCATTAATTATTGATATATCCAGTCTTGCAGCGCAACTGGTATGGTTGGCACCACAGTGCCTTGGGGTGCTTGGGCTTGTTTCCTACATCCGGTTACTCCTAATAAGCCTCCTAAAACTTATTTTTAAACTGCCCCTTGGTGTGAGTGAGTGAATAAATGCATGTGATGCCCCATGATTTTTTGGCAACCCTTAAGGCCTTAATTTCCTTCGGGATTAATAAAGTATCTGTCTATCTGTCTGTCTGTCTGCCTGTCTGTCTGTCTGTCTGTCCGTCCATCCATCCATCCATCAGGGTGTCTTGTCTCCTTGTGTCCAGTGTTTTCATAATACATTCCAGATGCACCCCAACACTGATCACTATACAGCATTTATTGGCAATCATATTATAATATATAATATTTCATATACTATTTCAAACATATGTAATGTTTTATGTGTTTGTGTGTGTCAGTCTGTAGGATGCATTCTTTGCTAAAGACGGTGCTGTTAGCTCTGGTAGCATCAGTGGTGCTGTTCCTGGCCTTGCTGCGTTCCTGGCCCACTCGGGCTTACCCCATTGTGGATGTACGACAGAGACCGGGGTCTGAATTTGAGAGGCTGCTGGAGGAGAGACTCCCAGAGTCTGACCCCAGCACGGATGCTATTCCCTACCATGTGAGGGAGAGCGTATCTGGGTCAGTATCTACATACAAGAGGCAGGTTATTGATTTAAACAAATAAAGACTACAGCAGGTCATTATAAGGTATAAACCACATGATTAGTTGCTAAGAATAAGTTACAGTACAGGTTTGATCATTTGCTAACATTGGGTTTACTCACAGATTCAGGTGTTTCCCTGAAAGTAAGCTTTAGAACTCTTTAGAGCTCTCTCTCTCTCTCTCTCTCTCTCTCTCTCTCTCTCTCTCTCTCTCTTTCTCTCTCTGTCTCTCATAGCTGTGTATAATAATTAACACGTACAGTGAGTCTGCATACAGAGCAGAAAACAGACGATGCTGTTGGCAAATATCCCAAATTCTAATGCTAATGTCCTGATTGTGCATTATTTACCCTACAGTATGCCAAAATAAAAATGTCTGTATTGTTTGATAGTCTTTGGCTAAGTAAGTAAGTTTTCGGGACAAAGCAGCTCTGAGTGCTTCATTTTCATTCTGTTTTATGCATTTTTCTTCTCCCATCATATTTCCCTTCCTCTACTGCTGCTGACCTCCACTCCTGACCGAGGAGAGCCGTGACTAACACACGCCCCCCTCCGACATGTGTGCAGTAGTCATTTACATTTACATTTTCAGCATTTAGCAGACGCTTTTATCTGAAGCGACTTACAGTACAGTGACAGTATATTGTCTAAGCAATTGACGGTTAAGGGCCTTGCTCAAGGGCCCAACAGTGGCAACCTGACAGTGCTGGGGCTTGAACCAGCAATCTTTGGATTACAAATCCAGTACCTTAACCGCTAGGCCACAAATGCCTTAATTAGTCAACTGGTTCTTTCATTTGCATGAGGCAGGTTCATATGGAGACCCGTATTGTGCACAGAGAGTCACACAACAATCTCCATTATCTTTCATCTCTGTGCAGGCACCATCAAACAGCCAGCAGAGGTTGTAACTGCATCAGTTATAGGGAATTCCCTCCGGCATTTCCATCCTCGGAGGAGCCAGTAATTTTCTGTATAGGTGCTTGGCCTGGCAGTAGCAGAGCTGAAGTTCTAACTCACAAGTTTGAGACGCTTGTTTTTTCTGATCTTCTATTAATATTGTTTTGCTTAGGTTTTCAAGTTTCCGAGATTTCTGTTAGGCTTTTCTTGTAACCACTGTGTTCCTATACACATCTTTTAGCATTGCATATTGTGCTCTTGCTAAATGCCTACTCCTAGGAGGAGTAGCAACAGTATTAAATAACCTCTATTTAGATAGATAGATACTTTAGTAATCCCAAAGGGAATTAAGGAAAGTGTATGTGTTGGCTGGGAATCGAACCTGGGTTATCTGCTTGGAAGGCAGCTATGCTAACCGCTACACCACCAACGCAAGGAACTATTTGTGGACAATTTCACTGTCAGATGATGAAGATCTAAGTCTTACAGGTACAAATGGTTTTAGAGATTTTTTAGGCTTACTGCTTCTGTAAAATTCTCTTTATGAGCTCTGAAATTTATTCTAGTTGTTGCATATTAACATGAACATACATTTGTTGAGAACCTGTTTAACCGACACGCCCAATCTAATATCATAAACTGTATCACCAATTTGTTCAGATGCTCACATACTTTTTCCAAGCTAAACTGTAAATGTAAATGACCAAATGACCAAAGTAAAATTGTGTGTGTTCTAGTTTAGACAAAATGTGTTTGTCTATTAAGTCTAGGATGATTAGACCACATGTAAATAATCATAAATGCCGAAATTCAAGTAATTTAAAACTGTTAACAAATTTTGCTTTGTAACTAAAGGTACTATATAGTATCAACCGTCTTCTCTTACAGGCTTCTGGCACGTAATGGGTGTGTGTGTGAGGGTGAAAGACGTAGTGTGAATTTACCTTTCGGCAAGCTGCTGTTTCCACAAGTTTCTGCCCACTCGCTGCACACAGCCTTTCAGCCCTCCCAGCTCGATGAGGTGAAGAGACGTCGTGCCAAAGAGTACCAGGGCTTCCAGATTAGGTGTGTATTGGTTCCCCCTGTGTATGAACATTGCAGTAACTATATACTCCGATTATGACCACCTCCTTGTTTTTACACTCACTGTTCATTTTATCAGCTCCACTTACCATATAGAAGCACTTTGTAGTTCTACAATTACTGACTGTAGTCCATCTGTTTCTCTACATACTTTTTTTAGCCTGCTTTCACCCTGTTCTTCAATGGTCAGGACCCCCACAGGACCACCACAGAGCAGGTATTATTTAGGTGGTGGATCATTCTCAGCACTGCAGTGACAATGACATGGTGGTGGTGTGTTAGTGTGTGTTGTGCTGGTATGAGTGGATCAGACACAGCAGCGCTGCTGGAGTTTTTAAATGCTGTGTCCACTCGCTGTACACTCTATTAGACACTCCTACATAGTTGGTCCACCTTGTAGATGGAAAGTCAGAGACGATCGCACATCTATTGCTGCTGTTTGAGTTGGTCATTTTCTAGATCTCCATCAGGGGTCACAGGACGCTGCCCACGGGGCGCTGTTGGCTGGATATATTTTTGGTTAGTGGACTATTCTCAGTCCAGCAGGGACAATGAGGTGTTTAAAAACTCCTTCAGTGCTGCTGTGTCTTATCCACTCATACCAGCACAACACACACTAACACACCACCACCATGTCATTGTCACTGCAGTGCTGAGAATGATCCACCACCCAAATAATACCTGCTCTGTCGTGGTCCTGGGAGAGTCCTGACCATTGAAGAACAACATGAAAGGGGGCTAACAAAGCATGCAGAGAAAGTGATGGACTACAGTCAGTACTTGTAGAACTACAAAGTGCTTCTATATGGTAAGTGGAGCTGACAGTGAGTGTAGAAACAAGGAGGTGGTTTTAATGTTATGGCTGATCGGTGTATGTACCAAGAATACTGTAGGTACAGTGCTGTAAGTGTAACTTGTCTTCAATTTTTGAAACGTGGGTGTCATTTGTGCTCAACACAAAAATCACCCTTATATGAAATACACTTGTTAGCATTGTGAAATAGAAATTCCACTAATTCTGAACTCATTAACATAACATATAAGCAGCTCCCCTAAAAGTTTTTATAGAAACACTATGCCTCAACTAAGGAAACATTTAAATGTAAGTCTTGCTAAACCTTGTCCGAAATTGTGTGATTTCCTGTGTTTTCTAAATGTGTGTGTGTGTGTGTGTGTTGATTGTATATAGATCACAAACCCCTGCTGATTTGCTGATTGTAGCTGAAGCAAACAGCCCACTGCAATACCCAACACAGGGTGTGGAGGTACGACCACTCAAGACCATCCTTATACCAGGTGACTCTTTGCAACATGTATTTTATTTCACCCAGTACATTGTTGTCTATCATTATTGTCTTTTCCTAAAATTTAACTGTATGATATTCACTTATAACAGTTATAAGAGTGGAACTTTAAATCAGGATTTATGACAGTTGTGTGAAAAACTTGTCAGGATTTGTATTGTTGTCTTTATTAGTGTTGGACAAGCTGCTTTATAATATATATTTGCAACATAAAATGCAATTAAAATAATAATCTAGAATTTATTAATACCCATTATTCTTAATTAATATTTAACTGACATGCACAAACCTAATTGTATTTTGTAAATAGGAACAAATTTAGAATTTGATGATGGCAACATTCTCAAAAATCTCAACAGTGCCATAATTACCACTGTATTACCTATTAATTAGGGATGTCCCGATCCGATCTCAAAGATCGGAATCGGGGCCGATCAAGGCATCTTTTAACTGATCGGTATCGGCTTTACTAAGGCCGATCCTAATCCTGATCCTTTGTTTTACGTCAGCATGTTTGCTGTGTGGAAATACTTTAAATTGGAAACTGAAACAAGTCTAACAGTGAAGTGTAATGTCTGCAATGTGAGCGTTTCACGAGGCGGTAGTAGCAGAGCTTCGTTTACCGGTTTACAAAACAACGTAGGGATGCACTTGCTTAATAAAGAAATAAATACATGGTATATTCACAATTGTTGGGAGCATAACACTTTATTAATTTCTTCTGTTACGGTAACGAATAGCGGACAGCTAGAGTCATCGCGTTAGCCAAGCATGCTATTCCATGCACTATGGAAGCCCCAAAGGGTCAAAACACACTCACTTCGCATAGAAACGTCCATCAAACACGGCAGAGATGCTGATTTTCCTCAAAAAGAACCTTCACTTCATTTTAAGTGTTCTAGTTTTACTAATTTAATACGGCACCTAAAAAATAAACACTCAGTCGAATACAGCGAGTTTATTATTATATGATGAGAAGAGGAGCCGGCTGTCCGCTAACACGGCAGAGATGCTGATTTTCCTCAAAAAGAACCTTCACTTCATTTTGAGTGTTCTAGTTTTACTACTACAATGCTGCACTAAGTTTGTTTACTTTTATTTTGTAAAAATAAAAGAACATTAAGCAATAGCTTGGATGCAGGCAATTTTTTTTCCTACAGCACTGCAGAGCTATTCAGTTGTTAAACATATACATTGGATTAATTTGAATAACTGTAATGTACTTGAAGTGTGCATTAAAGTATCGGTTTGAGACTCAGTATCGGATCGGGATCAAAATTAAGGATTGGGAACAAAAAAACGTGATCGGGACATTCCTACTATTAATTACACTTTTTAATTATTTAGTAACTGAAGCTTGATATAAAACTTCAGCTGCTCAACAGTCTGTGATCATCGTTGTCAATTCTCCACTTCAATCATATGCAGATCACCCATGCCGTGGGCACTGATGCATCCCACATGACAGATGTTGGCCTTTGTCTGGATGGTCCTTTTTGTCTTTGGCATGGGAAACTTAATGTCTGTTTTCACCTAAAACAAGCTACCAGTGCACATTTTCAGTTATTTAGTCCATCTGAAATGAGCTCAGGCCCAGATAATGTAGCAGCCTTCCTGCACTGATTGATTAAATTGATTCATGGCTTTCTCTTTGCATAATAGTTACAGGTTGCATTTCTTGATGCAGAGGCAGACTGTGTTAAGTGACAATAGTTTTGCAAAGTACAATCTCCATTATAACACATACCAGTAAAATTACGCAGAAAATTACTCAATGGAGACAAGAGCCTTACATTAAAGGAGAACTGCCAAATGTGCAAGCAAAACTAAGCAGAGGAACAAAAGATATCACACTGGATTATAGAAAAAGCAAGAGGAAAGTCAACACTCACTCACTCACTTTCTTAACCACTTATCCAATTGGGGGGGGGGAGGGGGGTGCTGGAGCCTATCCCAGCTTTTCAGTGGGTGCAAGGCACACAGTAACACCCTGGACGGGGCGCCAGTCCATCGCAGGGCAGACACACATACACGCACATACATACACCCATTCACCTATAGGGCAATTCATTGTCTCTAGTTAGCCTGACTGCATGTTTTTGGACTGTGGGTGAAAACCGGAGCTCCCGGAGGAAACCCATGCAGACACGGGGAGAATATGCAAACTCCACACAGAAAGGACCCGAACCGCCCCGCCTGGCGATCGAACCCAGGACCTTCTTGCTGTGAGGTGACAGTGCTACCCACCGAAGCACCATGCTGTCTGGAAAGTCAACATGTGCACTGAATTTAACTTAACACCACTTTTAATAATAATAATGATAATTAAAAGGCTGATTAGAAATTAATGGAAATAATTAAATAGAAATAATAATTTATTATTATTCTATTTTATTAATAGAAATCATTTATTTGGCCACATAGGCTATGAAGGCATTTTCTTTGGTATGTTAAAATACTGTTTATGAATTAAACTTAAGACATAACAGTCACAGAGATTAATAGCCTGTTGCAACTTTTTAGACTTGCCATTTACAGTATATGCACATTGCCACCAGTTACTTAAACCCCTTCAGACCCAACCTTCCACCCGCAGTGGCTACTGTCCTTGTGCTGCCCATCTCTCTCTGCTTAGGTGACCCCATTTTGAAAATCGAAATATGATCACCCTAATATAACGTCTTTAAATACCAAGCTTATGGCAAAAACATAGTAGTCTCATGATGGAGGGGTGAGAGACTCGCTGTTGGATTCAAGACGTTGCAAATCCCAAACAAGATATTGTTCAGGATGCTCTCAGTGGTTTCTCTGTGTGTGTAATAAAAAGCACATGATGTACTTCCGTTGTATGCATAATACTAAGCATGTGGGGTTTAATTGGGTTTTACTAACTGATCACCAACAGTAAATGAGTGTGCTGTGTTACAGGCTTGGCCTTAAAACATGTTCCCAGAGACGTTTACACTGTAAGTGAATTTATATTTGGATGTTAAATAAAGAAGTAGTGCAGTTAAATTATGTAAACATCACTATACAATATTTATGTTCATCTTATCTTTTTATTTGTTTTCATTTAGTTGAATTTCTCTGCATCTCTGGGCACATTTAATGTTGCAGCTGAGGTTGATGGGGTCAGAGTTAAAGGTGAGGGTGAGATGCACATGACCCTAAGCAGCTACCTGTTACCCAACCTGAACCGACAACTACAGTTCATCACTTATACTAACACACTGTTCCACCCCAGCACTGCAGACACAGGTACAAACACAAACGTTTACACATACAGCAACAACACTGATTGTAATTGTATGTTGTTATAATGATTGTCACACATTCCAGCAGCATTAACACAGGTACACTTGTATTCATATAACAAATGGAATGCATTGTGTCCAATTCATACCCAATTGCGTTATGCTTCCTCTCCGCTGGAGCTGACCCCCGTCCCGATTGAGGAGAACGAGACTGTCACACGTCCCTTCCAACACATGTGCAGTACCCGACTGCATCTTTTCACCTGCACTAGGCGAGTTCATATGCCGATCAGCTTTGTACATGGAGAGCCACACCCCGTCCACATTATTCCTAGACTCTGTGCAGATGCCATCAGTCAGCCAGCAGAGGTTGTAATTCGCTCAGTTATGAGGAGTCCCTATCCGGCCTGTCTTACCCTATGAACAACGGCCAATCGTTGTTCATGCAGCCGCCCAGCCCCGCCGGATGGCAAAGCTAAGATTCGATATGATGTATTCAAAATCCCAGCTCCTGTGTGCTAGCGTGTTTTACCTCTGCACCACCTGAGCAGCTCCCTCCAGCATTCTTTGAAGAAATAATATGCAATTATTCAAGCCTGATTTCTTTAATATTATTATACGTATAATTAAGTATTACTATAAATATACTATGAACAGTTGACTAATATAGTGCTTTGATTAAATATAAATGTTGTGTGCTTGTGTTTTAGTGCAGTTAGAGACAGAAGGACATCAGGCTTTCTTCACCATTAAAATCCATCATGGAGTGACACCTAAACTCTACAACACTGGATCAGATGCAGACAAAGGTTTATCTTTACAGCAGCACACAGCACAAGAAAATGTTTCACATTACAAAGCAACATTGTACTGAACCCCACCACTATTTAATTATACCACACATATTTCTTCCTCTGACAGCAACTGGTTTTGTTTTACCCTTAGAATACAACATCAGTGCTCTGGTTACTATAGCCACCAAAACGTTCCTGCGCTACAACAAGCTCCAGGACCTGATAGACAGCATAAGACGGTACTACCCAACAGTTACCATCGTCATAGCTGACGACACCGAAAATCCGAAAAAGGTGTCGGGCCCTTACATAGAGCATTACATCATGCCATTCGGAAAGGTAAGCATTCATCTTTAACTGATCTTTTATTAAACAAAGTCATGAAATGCTGGTGAAACTTGTTTTTGTTCATTGTTGGACACACTGGTTCAAAACCATGACCACCACTATAGATTTGTCTCCCCTTTGTGGCTATAACAGCCTCCACTATTCCAGAAATAATTTTCACAAGATTTTGAAGTATGTCTATGGGAATTTGTGCCTGTTTAGTCAAGGGTGCATGTGTGAGGTCATGCACTGATTTTGGACAAAAAGCGTTGAGATCTGGGCTCTGTGTAGGCCATTGGAGATTAGTGTCCAATTTTGTCTGCTAGGGGCGCCCAGCCGACCAGTAGGAGGGCTGAGATTTAAACTCAGAGAGTTCAGAATCCCAGCGCTGGTGCGCTAGCGTAAAATCCCACCGCACCACTATGGTAGAAAATTTGAAGACCATCTGTATAGAGTGTTTTTTTTACCATGTAGTGGGCCTGGTACTGTAAAAATTTCTTATATTATATTTTTTTCTTTCCAAAAACGAATCCCTCCAGTGTTATCATCCTTAATTAAATAGTGTCATGTCACACAGAATTAATTAATTCAACGTATCATAAGGATTAAAACTGCATTCAGGGGGTGCCCAGGTGGCGCAGCAGGATATTCCGCTAGCACACCAGCACCGAGTTTCTGAACTCCTCGGTTCGAAACTTGGTGTTGCCACCGGACGGCTGGGCACCATCTGGTGGGCATAAATGGCAATGCCTGCAGCAGATACTAATTGGCCACCGTATCTGCAGGGTGGGGCCGGACTATGTGTGGGTGGGTGGGTACTTCATACACTGTGTGAAGACCTTGGCTGCGTCCGAAATAGCATACTTACAGAGTACGTACTAGATTCGAGACAGTACGCACCGCTCGGCCGGTAAAGAAGTACGCGCTTTCAGTACAGAAGTGTGCAGTATGCACGCAACACCCCTACGTACTACGTCCGCCATCTTACCAACGTCAAGTGATGACGTGAGGATGTGATGACGTAATATCACCATAGTTACAGACCACGTGCTCATTACAAGCCCCACTCGGCAAAATTTTGGATATTTAACGTCTTTTTGCGCTAATCAATTATTGGTTGTACGCAATAATAAAATTTTTATTTTGTTTATCTTACTTACACTTGTAAACAGAGGACTCTCCGTTTTTCGCCATCTTTCTTGTTTCTTCTTCTGCTTCTAACGCCTACGCAGCTCGAGATGAATTATGGGATACATTAGCGGACTGAAAGTGTGCATCGTTTGCATACTCAAACATGGCTGCCCAGGAAGTAGGTCATTTGGGTATTTCTCGTGTACCTTTTTATGTATACTATGTATTCGGACATACTAACCGCTCTGCGTACTGCTTTCGCGTACTTTTGAGTATGGAAGTATGCGATTTTGGACGCAGCTTCTGACTGGCGGAAGAGATGCCTGTGCAGAATGCAGGGGCGAGAAGAGGAGGGCTGTACACGTGTCAGAAGAGGGGAGTACAGCGACGTGCTCTCCTTGGATGCAATCTGGTATCTCTCAGCAGCGGAAGACAAAATTGAGTGCACTAAATCGGGAGGAAAATGGGGGGAAAATGCATTAAAAAAACTGCATTCAGTAATTTATACACTTATAAAGAATGTGCAATCTTCAGACAAAATTAATTTGGACCTTGAATGTAAGGCTTAGCCACTATGGATTTCTGCATCTGTTTGTCGGTGTAGTTGTTTTATGGTGTGTGATTGTGTCTTTGTAGTTGATTGTGTTCTTGATTGTGTATTTGTGTGTGTCAGGGTTGGTTTGCAGGCCGTAATCTGGCCGTGTCACAAGTGACCACAAAGTATGTGCTGTGGGTGGATGATGACTTTATCTTTACTGCCAACACCAACCTGGAGAAACTAGTGGACGTCCTGGAGAAAACCACTCTTGATTTGGTAAGATGCTTAAGATGTACAGTGCCTAGCAAAAGTATTCGGCCCCCTTGAACTTTTCAACCTTTTGCCACATTTCAGGCTTCAAACATAACGATATGAAATTGTAATTTTTTGTGAAGAATCAACAACAAGTGGGACACAATCGTGAAGTGGAACGAAATTTATTGGATATTTTAAACTTTTTTTAGAAATAAAAAACTGAAAAGTGGGGCGTGCAATATTATTCGGCCCCCTTGCGTTAATACTTTGTAGCGCCACCTTTTGCTGCGATTACAGCTGCAAGTCGCTTGGGGTATGTCTCTATCAGTTTTGCACATCGAGAGAGTTTTGCCCATTCTTCCTTGCAAAACAGCTCGAGCTCAGTGAGGTTGGATGGAGAGCGTTTGTGAACAGCAGTTTTCAGCTCTTTCCACAGATTCTCGATGGGATTCAGGTCTGGACTTTGACTTGGCCATTCTAACACCTGGATACGTTTATTTGTGAACCATTCCATTGTAGATTTTGCTTTATGTTTTGGATCATTGTCTTGTTGGAAGATAAATCTCCGTCCCAGTCTCAGGTCTTTTGCAGACTCCAACAGGTTTTCTTCCAGAATGGTCCTGTATTTGGCTCCATCCATCTTCCCATCAATTTTAACCATCTTCCCTGTCCCTGCTGAAGAAAAGCAGGCCCAAACCATGATGCTGCCACCACCATGTTTGACAGTGGGGATGGTGTGTTCAGGGTGATGAGCTGTGTTGCTTTTACGCCAAACATAACGTTTTGCATTGTGGCCAAAAAGTTCGATTTTGGTTTCATCTGACCAGAGCACCTTCTTCCACATGTTTGGTGTGTCTCCCAGGTGGCTTGAGGCAAACTTTAAACGAGACTTTTTATGGATATCTTTGAGAAATGGCTTTCTTCTTTCCACTCTTCCATAAAGGCCAGATTTGTGCAGTGTACGACTGATTGTTGTCCTATGGACAGATTCTCCCACCTCAGCTGTAGATCTCTGCAGTTCATTCAGAGTGATCATGGGCCTCTTGGCTGCATCTCTGATCAGTCTTCTCCTTGTTTGAGCTGAAAGTTTAGAGGGACGGCCGGGTCTTGGTAGATTTGCAGTGGTCTGATACTCCTTCCATTTCAATATGATCGCTTGCACAGTGCTCCTTGAGATGTTTAAAGCTTGGGAAATATTTTTGTATCCAAATCCGGCTTTAAACTTCTCCACAACAGTATCTCGGACCTGCCTGGTGTGTTCCTTGGTCTTCATGATGCTCTCTGCACTTTAAACAGAACTCTGAGACTGTCACAGAGCAGGTGCATTTATACGGAGACTTGATTACACACAGGTGGATTCTATTTATCACCATCAGTCATTTAGGTCAACATTGGATCATTCAGAGATCCTCACTGAACTTCTGGAGTGAGTTTGCTGCACTGAAAGTAAAGGGGCCGAATAATATTGCACGCCACACTTTTCAGTTTTTTATTTCTAAAAAAAGTTGAAAATATCCAATAAATTTCGTTCCACTTCACGATTGTGTCGCACTTGTTGTTGATTCTTCACAAAAAATTACAATTTCATATCTTTATGTTTGAAGCCTGAAATGTGGCAAAAGGTTGAAAAGTTCAAGGGGGCCGAATACTTTTGCTAGGCACTGTATGTTTGAGAACCAGTAAAGGCTTACAACCAGTTAGCTTTTGCCATCAAGATGAAAGCAAAACTATGTAAAAGGCCAAACCTTCTTGCAGTGAGCCGACATTGCTACCTACTGTGCCGCCCCAGAACAGAGTACATGGTTCCATTTGTTATGTTAAGCCACAAAGCATCCTCACACCATCAAACCATTTTCACCATGCTTGGGTTTGATGTTTTTCTAGTTGAATACTGAACTGTACTTCAGATGTAACAGGACCATGTCTTCCAAAAAAGGTCTATATGTGATAAATCAGTCCACAGTACATTATCCCAAACCTCTTTTCAGGGTGTTTTTGGCAAATGTGAGACAAGCTTTTATGTTTGTTCTGAAGAATAGGTGGATTTGCTACTCTAAATTGAATGTATATTGTACTGCGATTGATTGCTACCTCACTATATTGAAGTATATTTTAACACAGCGTTCTTCTGTTTCTCTCACATCTTTGACTAGAACACTAGCTCTATTTTAAAATATGCACAGTTGGCAGTTTTATGTCGCACATTGCCAGTATAAAACTGGCATAATTAATCAAATGGCCCTATTTCAAACAATACTGAAATATACACCGATCAGCCATAACATTAAAACCACCTCCTGGTTTCTATAATCACTGTTAATTTTATCAGCTCCACTTACCATATAAAAGCACTTTGTAGTTCTACAATTACTGACTGTAGTCCATCTGTTTCTCTACATAATTTTTTTGCCTGCTTTCACCCTGTTCTTTAATGGTCAGGACTACCACAGAGCAGGTATTATTTAGGGGGTGGATGATTCTCTGCACTGCAGTGACACTGACATGGTGGTGGTGTGTTAGTGTGTGTTGTGCTGGTATGAGTAAATACCATGTCCACTCACTGTCCACTCTATTAGACACTCCTACTTAGTTGGTCCACCTGTAGATGGAAAGTCAGAGACGATCGCTCATCTATTGCTGATGTTTAAGTTGGTCTGATCTTCTAGACCTTCATCAGTAGTCACAGGATGCTGCCCACGAGGCGCTGTTGGCTGGATATTTTTGGTTGGTGGACTATTCTCAGTCCAGCAGGGACAGTGAGGTGTTTAAAAACTCCATGAGCATTGCTGTGCCTTATCCACTCATACCAGCACAACACACACTAACACACAACCACCATGTCAGTGTCACTGCAGTGCTGAGAATGATCCACCACCCAAATAATACCTGCTCTGTGGTGGTCCTGGGAGAGTCCTGACCATTGAAGAACAACATGAAAGGGGGCTAACAAAGCATGTAGAGAAACAGATGGATTACAGTCATTACATACAGTAATTGTAAAACTTCAAAGTGCTCCTATATAGTAAGTGGAGTAAGTGGAACTGATAAAATGGACAGCAAGTGTAGAAACAAGGAGGTGGTCATAATGTTATGCCTGATTGGTGTAGATTAAGCAGGTAAAAGATAAGCATAAAGTGAAACAATATACGATGTTATTTCCTTCTATTTTATGTTTTTGTAGTCTGTTTGGGTTTGTCCAATGTGTGCTTGTGGGTGCAGGTTGGGGGTGCTGTGCGCGAGGCTACAGGCTACACATCCACCTACAGACAGACCATCTCTATCGAGGCAGGAGAGGAGGACGGGGACTGTCTTCACATGAGACGCGGGTTCCATCACGGCATTCAGGGCTTCCCTAATTGTGTGGTCACAGACGGAGTAATAAACTTCTTTCTTGCACGGACAGACAAGGTGCGGCAGGTTGGGTTTGACCCACGGCTGGCCCGCGTTGCCCACCTGGGTAAGTCTGGGGTGGGAAACAAACGTCTACACACGTCTACAAGCGGCAACACATTTATACAAATATGATCAGTCATAACATTAAAACCACCTCCTTGTTTCTACCCTCACTGTCTATTTTATCAGCTCCATTTACCATATAGGAGCACTTTGTAGTTCTACAATTACTGACTGTAGTCCATGTGTTTCTCTGCATGCTTTGTTAGCCTCCTTTCATGTTGTTCTTCAATGGTCAGGACCCCCACAGGACCACTACAGAGTAGGTATTGTTTGGGTGGTGGATCATTCTCAGCACTGCAGTGACACTGACATGGTGGTGGTGTGTTAGTGTGTGTTGTGCTGGTATGAGTGGATCAGACACAGCAGCGCTGCTGGAGTTTTTAAACACCTCACTGTCACTGTTGGACTGAGAATAGTTCACCAACCAAAAATATCCAGCCAACAGCGCCCCGTGGGCAGCGTCATGTGACCACTGATTAAGGTCTAGAAGATGACCAACTCAAACAGCAGCAATAGATGAGCGATCGTCTCTGACTTTACATCTACAAGGTGGACCAACTAGGTAGGAGTGTCTAATAGAGTAGACAGTGAGTGGACACGGTATTTAAAAACTCCAGCAGCGCTGCTGTGTCTGATCCACTCATACCAGCACAACACACACTAACACACCACCACCATGTCAGTGTCACTGCAGTACTGAGAATGATCCACCACCTAAATAATACCTGCTCTGTAGTGGTCCTGTGGGGGTCCTGACCATTGAAGAACAGGGTGAAAGCAGGCTAAAAAAGTATGTAGAGAAATAGATGGACTACAGTCAGTAATTGTAGAATTTCAAGAGCTTCTATATGGTAAGTGGAGCTAAAAAAATGGACAGTTAGTGTAGAAACAAGGAGGTGGTTTTAATGTTATGGCTGATCAGTGTACATAGGGGCTTAATAGTTACATTTAAATTTAATGTAATTTAATATTTAATTTAATTCAATAATTTCCGTCGGGATAAATAAAGTATCTATCTATCTGTCTATCTATGTTATTTAATAATTTAATTATTTTTCTCTTGTGTTTACAGAGTTTTTCATAGATGGACTGGGTTTGCTCCATGTTGGCTCGTGTGATGATGTCATCGTAAACCATGCCACTAAGATCAAGTTTCCATGGGGTCAGTCGGAAAGTGACAAAGCTTATGCCAAGTTTCGTTACCCTTCGGCATCCTCAGACGCCACACGAACCAAAAATGGCCTACTGTACTTCAAAAACCGGTTTCAGTGTTTCACACGCAACTAACACTCTCTTTCCTCACACCCTCTCCCATTTTTTCGTCTTCCCCTCTTAAGAGACAGCTCCTGTCATGTTTTGCTGAGAAGATTATTTGAAGGAATTCTAAGTTGTGCATGAGTGTGAGTCTATAAACTGGTATGTTGTTTCCTCCCACGTTTGAGTGTGGGAATGTTGAGAAATAGCCCGTGTTTAATGGGCATTAAACATTCATTAAAAAACTATGTTTAATGAAGGGGCATTAAACATCATCAATAATGACGGACAAATAAGAGATCAAAGCTCATTGTTTAAGATTGTCTTGTATGTGACCTGTTTTGCTGAATCTTATTTTTTATGAGAATTATCAAGATATAAATCATTCCTCCAAGTGGCTCTGTCAGGATTTCTCATCAGGCATTGTTTCAGATTTTGCTATTTAAATTTTTACATGTGAATTTTGCTCATAAAAAATTTGTAGCACAGAAGTGTAATATAGTAGGATGTTTGGATAGTGGATCATGGATGGAGATTTTCTTTTGTTAAGCACAGATAGAGACTACTCCGAAGAAAAGTCACACCCTTAGGATCATTACATTTACAAATGTCCACCTCAACTCCGACCTGTTTAATTGCTGTGTGTATGTGTGTGTTTGTGTGTCCTCTCTCTGTACATTTGCACTAATACAAATAGACACTGAAGAGATTAAAGCTTAAAGCCTACAAGAAAAAAATCCTTAAATGGACAGATCTGTAAGGTTGTGTTTACACAAAATGGCTTAAATCTTATCTTTTTTTATGTAACACCTATTTGTCTTTTTAGGACAACAGTAAAATGAAAATAACTTGGAACAACTTGTGGTATTCAAATGCTATACTCGTCTGACGTACGCCAGTGCAGCCCCAGTCCAAACAGTCAGATCATAATTTATGCAACTTTTACTACAATCTACAAAAATTGTCCAATTGTGTACCCCTTAAAATGACGCCAATCTAGTTATGATAAAATACTTTTGGATTGTTGTTGCTAAAAAAAAAAGATTTTATATATCAATGGACTAGAGTTCATAAAATTGTTTACACATGATTCATACATTAACTCAAGTAAAATAAAATGAATTAAATCAGCTTTAGCAGCACCATCTGTTTTAATTCTACCATCCATCCATCATAAAAAATTATGATTCTTGATAGTGTGGTACTACATGCCACACTGGCACTGCCCACAGGCAGTGTACTCTGGTTTCTTTTTACATTTGAAACCCCTTAATGTCCCCTAGGTGTGGATTTGTTACTAAATGTGTTAGAATGTAATCCTTGATGCATTGGTGCTTTGTATTTCTACCTTGTGCCCATTGTTTTCTTGTGGTACCAGACCCATCACAACCATGACCAGATGAAGTGAAAAGTAAAAGTAAAGTCTTGCTAGGTTTGCTTTCTGTATGTTGCTCAAAACCTTTAGTGCTTGTTTGGAATTCATTAAATTTGTTGTATTTATTCATTCAGGTTTTTTTTTCCATCCAGCCTGAAGTCCCAAATGTAACTTTAAATTCACAGAGCTGATAGCATAAGACTGTGGCACTCTAAAATCGGCCTGTATGTTTTCCTGTGAATTAGATGCCCAGTAATATACCATTTATATTCCTTATATTACAATGGTTTATATCTGAGATCAAAATGACCCAATACTTTTCGTTTTTTGTATTTATTTAGATGATTGATCCATAAATCCAAAAGATTTGTTGTTTTTAGTTTCATGTCTAACACCCGCTCACTGGCTTTAGCAAATATATTTTTGTTTGTCAAGTCAAATAAATTTGTATAGTACTTTTTGCAATAGATATCATCTCAAAGCAACTTTACAGAATCCAGGACCAAAAAATCCCCTATTGAGCAAGCCGAACAGCAGGCAGCAACAGCAGCAAGGAAGAACATTGAGAGGAACCAGACTAAACCGGGACCTATATGCCTTGGGCAGCTTAGAGGATAAATTGAATTAATAATTTGTTTGTCTTGTATAGGACTGCAGTTTTTTTTTCTAAAGCCCTAAAGCATGTAGTCCAGGTCCTACAGCAGCTAGATTCTGGTACATTCTGTATTACTGTGGTTTTATGCCCAGCTTGTTCCTTAATTGACATTAAATTAAATTTCAGGTATTTTTGTAAAGTATTCAAGAACGAAAGCATGACAGTTGGGTGGGACGTAAACTTATCTTGGTTATTTTTTTATGCTGGATATACAGATGTACTAACATCTACAACTGTACTGACATTTGTTTATATGTAAACTTTATTTTAAACTGTGGACTAAAGTATTTTAGTTTTCTTTGTTATTTATTATGAAATGATGTAGTTCATATAAGAAACTAACGTCCCTGCTGCACTCTTATGTAAAGTGGATGTGGTCAGCCTGAAATGGGATTATTTTGGCAGTAAATGCTCTGTCATCATGGTTCACTTAGCATTTTAGCTATACCAAACTGTTTATTTTAAACCTCTTCTGTGTTTTATTGGCTTTATTAATGTTCTCTAATGTACCAAAGTGACAAAACTTGGGAAAACAAAGTGTAACCTGCTTTAAAAGGTTTTTAATAAGGGTAAAATAGATAGAGATGCTTAACATGTTCTGTTCTGTTGTTTCCACATACATTGTCTTCGTGTTTACTTCAATTTTGATATACTGGCATGAGTAGTTACTTGCTAATGATAAACAGGTCTGAAGACATCTAAAAGATGTCTTATTAAGTTCATACATTTTTTTTTTTTAACCAGTATATTAATAACCAATTAAATCGGATTATAAAGTATCATAGTTAGTCTTATTGCTAGAAATCACATAGCGTAAACTTAATGGATACTGTATGGCGCAATCAAACAAACACTGAGACACTAGATGGCGCTAATATCTCACAGAAGGTGATTTTATTGTATAAACACAATTTACCTGTAGGGACTCTTGAACCCCTTCAAACATTCTGTTTTAATCTCTGAGATTAAGTTTGGGAAAAGTCTTTGCTAAAGTGGACTATGGAATACATTTAGAAGGAGTATGCTAAAAACTTGTTAATGTTGTCAGAGTATACATAACACAAGCAATGTTTCACCATTAGTGAACAAAGCAAGATTTCAGAAAACACACACTTACCATTTGATTTAGTTCTATTGGAAGTGTCTTTCTACACTTGTGTATTTTTATACACTTTTTGTACACTGACTGTATCCTATACCACATTGTATGTGTTAGAGAATATGTAGCTATTGGTTAAATATTTTATAGTGGTAGTTTACACTGTTGTTGTTTTTTTAACCCCCATCTTCAGGAAGGATAGATTAACTCTTGAAATGGTAAACTGTGTTTAGTTTCACCCTAGTAGGGTGCAAGCCTACGCAGGAAATTATTGGCAGTCTGAAAGTGTAAGTCCATACTTTACCAAGTAAGATTCACCTGTTAAGGTGAAAAATGTAAAACAGCACAGTGAAAGACAAAAAGTAAAATAAGAAGTTAAACAGACCAAATGTCTGCAAATTACTAGTATTCTCGTAGAAATAATTGTTAACTGAAGCATGTGGCCTTGTTTTAAAAGATACAATTCTGTGTTAAATAATTGCAAGTCCTCCATTTCCAAATCACTCCAATATTGCAACATCGAATAAAATTTTTTTTAGTAATTAAAACCTGAATTTCACCAAATGCACTGTATGTGGGATTTGATACACATTATATTGTACTGTATGTAATGGGTCTTTTACTGCAAACATGTAAATGGGTGAAACCTGGTAAATAACTATGAATGCAGCTGGAAAAATACCAGTAAAGATCTGACATATGCCCAGATTATACTTATTATTTTTAGTTCTTGATAATGACTTGTTTGAAAGCTGTTATTATATTGTGCATGGTTTGTTTTTATAAGTTTATCTGTTTTTGCTGTTTAATTGAGTTTAAGAATTTGATAATCATATGACAACATTAAGTTATATCATCTGGTGTTGAGTTAGCTCATTAAAACCAGTATTAGAAATGGTGAAACAATTCCTGTGTTGGTCAGGCCCTAATTCAAACCTGAAGATTAAATTGTTTGGGTAAACTTGTTTTGTTCTCTCTCTCTCTCTCTCTCTCTCTCTCTCTCTCTCTCTCTCTCTCTCTCTCTCTCTCTCGTTTTTTTTCACTAAAATTAAATTAAAATTGCTTTTAGAGTCTTAAAACTATTAAGAATTTAACCTCTGGTCGTCAAGTTTAAGTTTGAATGCTTTAGTGTAGCCCTTTACCTGTGTAACACCTATCCCATGAGCTCACTACACCTTTCAGAGCTGCACTATCGGTGTCTCCCCACTTACAGCTTGCTCAATGTGTCTGCTTCTAACACTAAAAATTATTCCCAGATAGTTTTGCTGTTTTGTATTCCCACCTGTAAAAAAAAGAATTGTGTAATACTGACACACCAGTTTTATCAGAGGCGCTTGTCCCTTTTAAGTTAATGTGCGAGAGCATCTGGAACTGTATGGAATGGAATGAGATAAAGTTTTAAGTAAAAGAATTTAACTGCCTGTGTGTCTCTTTATTATGAACCAGGTTTTTATGGTTTCTAATTCATTATGCATTAAAATAGATGTGCCTAGATTGCCTGATGGTTCCCCTTTGCAAACCAGTGTATCCTAAGACAGTGGTCCCCAACCACCGGGTCGGGGGCCGGTACCAGTCCGTGGGTCATTTATTACCGGGCACAGAAACAATAAATAATTAGAGATCACTACAAGAGCAATTAAATTTCCAAAACTCTTCAGGTGTTTTGTCTTCAATCACAGTGTGAACAGTGTCTCATTGCAGCGACAAAAGCTCAGGATTCTCACTGATTTTCCATTCTATAGTTATTCTATTTTAAATCCTCCCACCCCCGCCGGTCCGTGAAATTATATATTATATGAAACCGGTCTGTGGTGCAAAAAAGGTTGGGGACTGCTGCCCTAAGACACAAAAAGCATGTGCCAAACATCTTGTAATGACTGGAGATAAACATCTCACTCTGACTGGAGATAAACATCTCATACTGACTGGAGATAAACATCTCATACTGACTGGAGATAAACATCTCATACTGACTGGAGAAAAACATCTCATACTGACTGGAGAAAAACATCTCATACTGACTGGAGGATAGTAATAAATCCCTAGGTCCACGGTGCCACTATGCCTTTCTAAAGTAAGTCAACTATTTTTTGGCAATCTAAGTTTTATCCTCTCCTGTTCGTCTGCTTGTGAAAAGTTTTGCATATTGATTTCCTCTCACATCCGAAAATGTGCAAAAAGTGGACTTGCTACAATATGTTTCTTCTTTGTGTAGATAATTAAGTCAGTGGGTGAGTGTATAATGCCCTATGATGTACTGACACCCTTTTCAGGGTGTATTCACTCTTTGAACCTATTGTTTCTGGGTGGTGGCAGTCCCACCACAACCCTGACCAAGACGTTAGTGGTTAGTAAAGATAAAGTAATCAATTGATAAATTGATCAGATTAAGGAGATCAGAGATAGATGTTTATCAACCACTTTATAATCAGGTTACAACTCAAATCACATAACTGCTAGGTTGTTCCTGTGAATGTAAATACCCTCAGTAAATCACTGTGTAAAATCACACTACCGGACTAAGATCAGAAGTAAGCTGAGGAGGTGACCTCTGAGTTATGAAACAAAGTATATAGGGAAGTAAACATGTTGCATTTGAGCCAATGTTGGAAAGTAACAGATTACACAAACTTTATTACTAAGTTTCCTGTTCACCTCACAAATGTAGCATTTTCAACACATTTTCCCACTGTGCCCCATTAGTTTCAATTACTGTTCATGAAAAAGTAAATATGTGTTGATTAAATATTAAATCTAATAGTAAGTATAATATACATTCACCAAGCACTTTATTAGACATACATATTTGGTTAGTACATTATGAAATACATTTGCAGTAAAAAATTACCTTTATGCCACTCAGGTGGCGTAGCGGTAAAATACACACCAGAGCTGTTGTTTACCCAGGTAGGGAGGGACATTTGATCTTAGATCTTAATCCTATTGAGATGCTGTGGAGTAATTTGAAACGGGCTGTGCATGCAAGAAACCCCTCAAACCTCACACAGCTGAAGAAATTCTGCATGGAGGAGTGAAAAAAACTTTCTCCCAGTTGATGTCAGAGACTGGTAGATGGTTATAGGAAACGTCTAATTGAGGTTATTTCATCCATGGGGGAAAATAAAAGCTATTAGGGCATAGAGTGTCCTAACTTTTTCCTCACAATCAATTTCAATATTTGTTCATTACATTTTACAACTTGTTTTTAAAAGTATTTTTTTTTTTCAGTTTTATTTGTTTGATGATATAAGCTCCATCTCTCGGTACAGTTCAAATGAAGCTCAAATGTCCATGTGTTTAAATATGTTTAAAAAGACAAAGGTTCTCATGGGGTGTCCTAAGTTTGATTGATTGTATATATAGAGATAGAGACTGTATATATATATATATATACTGGTGCTGGTCATAAAATTAGAATATCATGAAAAAGTTGATTTATTTCAGTAATTCCATTCAAAAAGTATATTATATTCATTCATTACACACAGACTGATATATTTCAAATGTTGATTTCTTTTAATGTTGATGATTATAACTGACAACTAATGAAAACCCCAAATTCAGTATCTCAGAAAATTAGAATATTACTTAAGACCAATACAAAAAAAGGATTTTTAGAAATGTTGGCCAACTGAAAAGTATGAGCATGAAAGGTATGAGCATGTACAGCACTCAATACTTAGTTGGGGCTCCTTTTGCCTGGATTACTGCAGCAATGCGGCGTGGCATGGAGTCCATCAGTCTGTGGCACTGCTCAGGTGTTATGAGAGCCCAGGTTGCTCTGATAGTGGCGTTCAGCTCTTCTGAATTGTTGGGTCTGGCGTATCGCATCTTCCTCTTCACAATACCCCATAGATTTTCTATGGGGTTAAGGTCAGGCGAGTTTGCTGGCCAATTAAGAACAGGGATACCATGGTTCTTAAACCAGGTACTGGTAGCTTTGGCACTGTGTGCAGGCGCCAAGTCCTGTTGGAAAATGAAATCTGCATCTCCATAAAGTTGGTCAGCAGCAGGAAGCATGAAGTGCTCTAAAACTTCCTGGTAGACGGCTGCGTTGACCTTGGACCTCAGAAAACACAGTGGACCAACACCAGCAGATGACATGGCACTCCAAACCATCACTGACTGTGGAAAATTTACACTGGACTTCAAGCAATGTGGATTCTGTGCCTCTCCTCTCTTCCTCCAGACTGTGGGACCTTGATTTCCAAAGGTAATGCAAAATTTACTTTCATCAGAGAACATAACTTTGGACCACTCAGCAGTCCTTTTTGTCTTTAGCCCAGGCGAGACGCTTCTGACGCTGTCTCTTGTTCAAGAGTGGCTTGACAAGGAATGCGACAGCTGAAACCCATGTCTTGCATACGTCTGTGCGTGGTGGTTCTTGAAGCACTGACTCCAGCTGCAGTCCACTCTTTGTGAATCTCCCTGACATTTTTGAATGGGTTTTGTTTCACAATCCGTTCCAGGGTGCGGTTATCCCTATTGCTTGTACACTTTTTTCTACCACATCTTTTCCTTCCCTTCGCCTCTCTATTAATTTGTTTGGACACAGAGCTCTGTGAACAGCCAGCCTCTTTAGCAATTACCTTTTGTGTCTTGCCCTCCTTGTGCAAGGTGTCAATGGTCGTCTTTTGGACAACTGTCAAGTCAGCAGTCTTCCCCATGATTGTGTAGCCTACAGAACTAGACTGAGAAACCATTTAAAGGCCTTTGCAGGTGTTTTGAGTTAATTAGCTGATTAGAGTGTGGCACCAGGTGTCTTGAATATTGTACCTTGTCACAATATTCAAATTTTCTGAGATACTGAATTTGGGGTTTTCATTAGTTGTCAGTTATAATCATCAACATTAAAATAAATAAACATTTGAAATATATCAGTCTGTGTGTAATGAATGAATATAATATACAAGTTTCACTTTTTGAATGGAATTACTGAAATAAATCAACTTTTTCATGATATTCTAATTTTATGACCAGCACCTGTATATATACAGACAGAGAGAGAGAGAGAGAAAGAGAGAGAGAGAGAGAGAGAGAGAGAGAGAGAGAGAGAGAGAGTTTAGTATTATTTTTTAGTATTATTAGTAGTATTTTTTAAGAGGATTTATTGTGGAGTCCTGCGGCTTGCTGACCCCGTCTCTGACCACAAAGAAACTGTTGTATGCAGTTGTTATCTACAGTGTAAACAACATTCTACTCATATTTGCATTTTTGTTTACTTTGTATGTATATGGTGAAAATAAATGCTCAAAAGGTAAAGATCAGGTGTTCTCGATAGATACCTGTAGAACACACATCAGCCATAAACCTGTGCCAAAAGTTAACTATTAAAAAAAACTACAGTGTTAAACAGATCAAAATAACTGACCACAAATAACTTTGTAAAAGTAAAAATACTGAGTACAGTTTAAAAAGAACCAAGGTAATTTGTTTTTTTTATTAAAATCACTGGCATTTAACTTTACTGTAAATAATGTACATTTTATGGTTGAGTAAACTAGGTTTCTAAGTCGGAACTGGTGAATTTTCTGCATTAGTAAATAGACTCTTTCACCAGAGGGAAGTTCCAGTTCTTTAGCAATCCCTGCTCATTGTAGCAGTAGTAACAGTTTCAACCACTTCACAAAACAAAATGCCTTCTTACAATGTAGCCGGTAAGTGTTCTGTTTTACAAACTATTGTTCATAGAACACAATTTATTTATGTTAAGCTTTTTTTTAAATAAGGTAACATGTAGTTTTGTAGTTTTAATTTAGTTTAATGTTGTTTAAGTCAAATTGCTATATTGCCAAAATACTGTTAGGTATTATTACAGTATTTATGTAGTGTTAGACTGATTGCAGCTATGCATGTGTGCAATTATTCTGAATGTCTCTGTAACAAGAAATCATTTTGTTCACTTTTTAGTGTTCTGCATAGCTGTTTTCAGTGTTCATCTTTCACAGTCTCAGGGTGAGTTTTACACTGTAAAATCAGCGTTTACCAATAATGTATGTCAGTAATTAATCCTTTTATATTTTACTGTATTAAATTTGTATTTAGTCTTATGCTTCATTGGTTTACTCTAGTCCTGATTTCTGTTAGTATTAACCATTATTGTCAGCCACTTGCTGAATGCATATATTTATTATTGATTCACCTTTCTGAACACTTTCTAACCATTTAACGGTGTTTACTGTGACCTACTGCTTAAACATGACATTTATACATAAAATCTGTGTTGAATATTTTCTTTTATGGGACTCCAGATAACTTGTCAGTCACTAATTGTAGCCTAGTAGTTAAGGTACTGGACTAGTAATTAACTAGTAATTGAAAGGTTGCTGGTTCAAGCCTTACCACTGTCAGGTTGCCAAGGTTGGGCCCTTGAACAAGCCTCTTAACCCCTTAATTGCTTAGACTGTATACTGTCACAGTACTGTAAGTCGCTTTGGGTAAAAGCATCTGCTGAAAATGTAAATATAATTTTAAAGAAACAGGATGCTAATTTAGAAATTGCTTAAACATGACTGCTTAAACAGATCGCTCTATTAGAACATCAAGACTACAAACTAGACCTTAATTTGGGAGCTCACAAGTAAAGATAGGCTGTAAGTCTATCTCTATTATCTTTGTTTTTAAATATGAGGTCTCAAATGAACGTTTTGACTTCTAAAGTGTCTAATCTAAGCAGTATATGTTGTGTAAATCCAACAAGGGATATCAGCCAGGTAACACCCCCCTCGTAAAAAAGGTTTAAATTGGTGGTTGTGGTTTAATTTTAAAGCTTTTAGTAGCCGAGACTGGCAGTCTTGTTAGGACTGATAGGAAGATGAATGGTGCAAAAATGAAGAGTGCAAGAATGAAGATTAAAATTTGTTTCCTGTGAGGGACGTTTGTCGTAACACACTGTTTTGTAGCACATATTTTACATAGTACACTTACCCAAAGCACACTGCTAAATTATAGGAAGTCAATGTTCTTGAGTGGAGATTTCAGAGTTCTGACCAGCACTTGGCAAGGCAAGTTTATTCATATACCAAATTTTTTTCAAGTGCTTTACAAATTAACACTAACTGTGCACAGCTTTGTGTCCCACAATGGTTAGGTTTATGCAACGCCATACGCCTTCTGTAATTGTGAGCCCAGCCCGGGATTCAAACCTCTGGAACTCAGGCACTGCTGTTGTTAGCAGTGTGGCCCTGTCACGATCGGGGCTAAGGCAAGACAATGGGGGGCGGACACACACGCAGAGATGTAAAATTAAACAAAGGTTTTATTGATAACACAAGCTAAACACAAAGGCTAGTAACATAGCTAGTAACAGGAGCTAAACAAAGGAGCGAGTAACATAGCTAGTAACAGGAGCTATACACAGGCTTACAGAGCTAACAGAGCTTACAGAGCTAACAGAGCTTACAGAGCTTACAGAGCATAACCGAGTCCTGACCAAAAGTCCACACCAGAGCAGTTCAACATAGCAACATTATAACAAAACAGTTACAAAACAGTTCCCAGTGTGTGCTCCAGTGCACCTCTTAAATACAGGGCAGCTGGAGCCAATTAGTTAAAATGAACCAATCATGAGCTGGGGCGTGGCAGGAGACCTAGTGTGCTCATGGAGAGAGGGGTGTGGCACATCAAAGCACCAGAGCACACAGAGGCTTGGTGTGACATAACCCCCCCCTAAAGGCACTCCTCCTGGAGTGCCTAAAAAACACAAACCACAAGGAGGTCCTGGGCCCTGCGGGGCAAATTTAAAGTCATTAAGTTCATCTTGAGGCAGGCATGACATAAGTGCTGTAACGCCGGCTGCCGACGGAAAACCAGCCAACAAGAGTTCTGAAGCACGCTCTGGGAGTGCTGACTTAACATGAGCGCCATCGGGGGGCGCCAACTCAGGAACAGGAGCGCCATCGGGGGGTGCCAACTCGGAAACAGAAGCGCCATCGGGGGGCACCAACTCAGGAACAGAAGCGCCGTCAGGGAGCGCTAACATGGAAACAGAAGCGCCATCGAGGGGCGCCAACTCAGGAACAGAAGCGCCGTCAGGGAGCGCCAACATGGAAACAGGAGCGCCATCGGGGGGCGCCAACTGAGGAACAGAAGCGCCGTCAGGGAGCGCTAACATGGAAACAGAAGCGCCATCGGGGGGCGCCAACTCTGGAACCAAAACCAGCTGCGTGGAGCCTGGCGAAGAGGCTTCAGGAGATAGCTGCGTGGAGCCTGGCGAAGAGGCTTCGAGAGTCAGCTGCGTGGAGCCTGGCGAAGAGGCTTCGGGAGTCAGCTGCGTGGAGCCTGGCGAAGAGGCTTCGGGAGTCAGCTGCGTAGAGCCTGGCAAAGAGGCTTCGGGTGTCAGCTGCGTGGAGCCTGGCAAAGAGGCTTCGGGAGTCAGCTGCGTGGAGCCTGGCAAAGAGGCTTCGGGAGTCAGCTGCGTGGAGCCTGGCAAAGAGGCTTCGGGAGTCAGCTGCGTGGAGCCTGGCAAAGAGGCTTCGGGAGTCAGCTGCGTGGAGCCTGGCAAAGAGGCTTCGGGAGTCAGCTGCGTGGAGCCTGGCAAAGAGGCTTCGGGTGTCAGCTGCGTGGAGCCTGGCAAAGAGGCTTCGGGTGTCAGCTGCGTGGAGCCTGGCAAAGAGGCTTCGGGTGTCAGCTGCGTGGAGCCTGGCAAAGAGGCTTCGGGTGTCAGCTGCGTGGAGCCTGGCAAAGAGGCTTCGGGTGTCAGCTGCATAGACCCTTGAGAAGAGGCGTCCGGAGTCAGCTGCGAGGACCCTTGAGAAGAGGCGTTCGGAGTCAGCTGCGAGGACCCTTGAGAAGAGGCGTCCGGAGTCAGCTGCGAGGACCCTTGAGAAGAGGCGTCCGGAGTCAGCTGCGAGGACCCTTGAGAAGTGGCGTCCGGAGTCAGCTGCGAGGACCCTTGAGAAGAGGCGTCCGGAGTCAGCTGCGAGGACCCTTGAGAAGAGGCATCTGAAATAAGCTGCAAAAACACTGGAGAAACATCATTAATCAGCTGCAAAAACCCTTGAGAAACTCCTTGAGTCAGCTGCAAGGACCCTGGAGAGGCGTCTGAAGTCAGCTGCGAAAATCCTTGAGAAACTCCTTGAAACAGCTGTGAGGACCCTGGAGAGGTGTCCGAAGTCACTTGCGAAAAGTCATTAATCAGCTGCACAAATCCTTGAGAATCTCCTTGATTCAGCTGCGAGGACCCTGGAGAGACGTCCGAAGTCAGCTGCGAAAACACTGGAGAAACATCACTCAGCTGCGAGGACCCTGGAGAGGCGTCCGAAGTCAACTGCAAAAATCCTTGAGAAACATTAACCAGCTGCGAGGACCCTGGAGAGGCGTCCGAAGTCAGCTGCGAAAACACTGGGGAAACATCATTAACCAGTTGCGAGGACCCTGGAGAGGCGTCCAAAGTCAGCTGCGAAGACACTGGAGAAACATCATTAACCAGCTGCGAGGACCCTGAAGAGGCGTCCGGAATCAGCTGCTTGGAACCTGGAGATTCATCTTGAATCAGCTGCTTGGGACCTGAAGATTCGTCTTGAATCAGTTGCTTGGAACCTGAAGATTCATCTTGAATCAGTTGCTTGGGGCCTGAGAATTCATCTTGAATCAGTTGCTTGGAACCTGAAGATTCGTCTTGAATCAGTTGCTTGGAACCTGAAGATTCATCTTGAATCAGTTGCTTGAAACCTGAAGATTCATCTTGAATCAGCTGCTTGGGACCTGAAGATTCGTCTTGAATCAGTTGCTTGGAACCTGAAGATTCGTCTTGAATCAGTTGCTTGGAACCTGAAGATTCATCTTGAATCAGCTGCTTGGGTCCTGAAGATTCGTCTTGAATCAGTTGCTTGGAACCTGAAGATTCATCTTGAATCAGTTGCTTGGAACCTGAAGACTGGAACATAACGCCTGGAACTTTGACAGGAAACAGAACTGGAGAGGACTTGAAACTGTTCGACTCTGTCTGGGCGGTAGGAGGGCCCGAAAGTACAGACAGACCATCTCTGACACACTGACCTGCTGACTGACACCCACGGCCGACAGAGACAGATGAACACTGAACCGGACTAGACAAACTAGAACTCATGGAACCTGACTTAGAGACAGGACAGACTTGGACAGACGGACTAGACATGTCAGGCTGGCTGACTAAACAAGCATGACTAGACAAAATAGGACTTACTGAACCTGACTTAGACATAGGACAGACTTGGACAGATGGACTAGACATGACAGACTGACTGACTGGATCAGACAAACTTGAACTAATGGAATCCGACAATGCAACAGAACGGATCAGGACAGACGGACTAGAAACAGGCAAGATCGACGGACTAACAGCATTAGCTGGACTAGACGCAGTGGCTGGACGAGTCTGAACTAGTGAACATGACATGGACTGGACTGAACTCGACACTGGCGAACATGACCGAACTGGCAGGATACAGTCATAAACTTTCCTAGACAAAAACTTAGACTGACTATGATTCAAGGAAACGGACAGAACCGGCAGAGGACTCACCCGAAACTGAGTACCTGGAACTGGAGCCGACGAACAAACAGAAGGGCCCTTGGGGTCATTACAAGAAGCATTATTAAACAAACGATCCTGACTGGCTCCTAACAAGGATGTGGGACGGTCACGAGCACTTTGAGCGGGCACTGGCACCCGGACCACATCAGCAGTGGGCACCGGGGGAAATACAACCTCCCCAGTGGGCACTAGATGCCGGGTATACGCTGCAGTGGGCGCTTTGCTGCGTGAAGCGTCTCCAATGGGTACGGGAGGTTTAGCAAACTTCCCTAAACAAAACTCATAGGGGTTCCCTCCAGTAAATTTGGCTCTCATGAGGCCCTCCAAGACTTCAACCGAGTTCAGCTCAGCTCCCCTGTCAGACCACAACTGCCTAGCCCAACTACGAGCAGCACCCCTCAGCCGAGACATCATGAACAGCACCTTGTCTGTTTCAGCTGGCTGGGGGTCCAGAAGGTTCTGCAGGTAGAGCTGGCTTTGCAGAAGGAAACCTTCGACCCAAGGATCACTTCCATCATAGGGAGCCGGCCTACTGAGCGGGAAGGTCTGAGGGAACCTCATGGAGTCAAATTCGGGGAAGCCAATAACAAAAAACATCTCGCTGTGTCCTATGAGGGGAACTGTTATGTCACGATCGGGGCTAAGGCAAGACAATGGGGGGCGGACACACACGCAGAGATGTAAAATTAAACAAAGGTTTTATTGATAACACAAGCTAAACACAAAGGCTAGTAACATAGCTAGTAACAGGAGCTAAACAAAGGAGCGAGTAACATAGCTAGTAACAGGAGCTATACACAGGCTTACAGAGCTAACAGAGCTTACAGAGCTTACAGAGCTTACAGAGCTTACAGAGCTTACAGAGCATAACCGAGTCCTGACCAAAAGTCCACACCAGAGCAGTTCAACATAGCAACATTATAACAAAACGGTTACAAAACAGTTCCCAGTGTGTGTGCTCCAGTGCACCTCTTAAATACAGGGCAGCTGGAGCCAATTAGTTAAAATGAACCAATCATGTGCTGGGGAGTGGCAGGAGCCCTAGTGTGCTCATGGAGAGAGGGGTGTGGCACATCAAAGCACCAGAGCACACAGAGGCTTGGTGTGACAGGCCCATACCATTATGCCACACAAGCTCACTATTAACCGGAATGTAAATATTGTAGGATAAAAAGGGTTGCTGAGCAAAAAAGCATTTAAAATGAGTAAAAAGTTAAGTAAAAACTCTTGTCTTCATGCCTGTGATCTTTATTAACAAAGGAATGTCACTTTTCTGTCTCTCCTCCAGTGTCTTCCCCACTCCCAATTCTTGAATTTTCATCTTCTGTGAACCAGAGTAACATCGAGCTGTTTTCCATCGTAGAACTACACTGTACCATCCCAAAAAACGCTCCGTTTCCTGTATCAGTTTACTTATCTCGAGCTGATAATCCATTTCCAACGTCAACACATTTGCTGGTCTTTAATACTCTTTGGAACCCAGATTATCTCATCTTTAAACTCATCGCAAGTCCTGAAAGAGAAGGACCTTATGTGTGCTGGTACAAGTCTAGAACGGTCACCTCTGGATTAAGCAACACAGTCAACTTGGTTGTATGTGAGTGACTTAATGAACATGTCAATTTGTACCAGGAAAAGATCTTGATGAAATAATGCTTTTAAATTTTCTTGTCCTTGCAGCTTCTCTCCCAAATCCCATCATGACTCTTCAGCCAGCTGTGTTTCCTGTGGGGATGAAGTACTTTGCAACATGTGAGGTACCTCAGGGTGATTTTAAAAATGTCACACTCAGCCTATTTGACCGCAGCCTATCGATGAAGCCTGGAAACCAGTCTTTCAAATACATTGGATCTCGAACTCTCAGTGCAGGAGAATGGGGTGCCTCTATCACTCGGATGAGTTCTGAAAATGTACTTGAATATATATGTGAAATGGAAATGTTTTTCAAGAACAAGACCATGCGAACTCAATCCAAGTCAGTTGCAGCCACCATAGGTATACAATTTAGACAAACAGCAAAGCTCAATTCCTTTTATTTGTTAAAGTTGTGTACAGTGCAATCATATTGTAAAATGGGTACATACAAATTTCTCTGACAGTTTTGTTCATCTTTGTGCAATCAAACATCTGTTCCATGTACTATTACTAGCAGCATTATCTTTTGGCATTATCAATTAATTAACATCAGCAATATGTCATCATTAACAGTGTTAGCTGTCATTATGCAGCAGCTTTAGTGTGCCCAAGCTTTAAATGTTTTAGTTATCTGACAGTCAAAGCTGTCACATTCAAATGACTCAAATAGAATGAACACTATGAACAAATGGAACTTGTGACAGAAAAATACTGAAGCGCTTCTTTAAGTGTCAATCGCAAATTATTATAATATAAATATACAAGTGCTTGCCTTAACACAACTTTACAAAAATCGGGTCATTTAGTGAATCTCTATCAAATTTACTAGACTTGTGATTTTGATTGTAATATGATTTGTTTGTCTGTTGTTATTATTCCAGAGGAGCTTCCTATTAGTCTACAATCTAAAACTCAGAGTTCAGGCAGCTGTTTCGGAAATCTATTTGTCAGGGTCAGTGGCGACTGGAGACCCATTTGCTTTCCTGCCTCCAGAGATAATGATAGCACCGTGGCTAATGTGGTGTGCAGAGACCTGGGCTGTGGACAAGCAATAGACTGGGAAAGAACTTCAGATAGCAGCTCAAATGCTGTTGGTACACCAAATTGTACCGGGAATGAGAATAAGTTAGCAGAATGTCCTATGGTGAATCAGGGGTCCTGTGCAAAAGAAACACTATGTGTCACCTGCACAGGTAAGACATTTACACATATACCTAAAACAGAAACTTTAGTAATAAAAACTGCTCAGCTGGTTAGTGTTTTATGTTTTGAATTGTGTTGTGTACACAGTGCTGGTCTAAATGCTCAATCTGTACAGTGAACAATGAGTTCAAATAAAAGGTGAATCTTTATGTGGCTTTTCATGACAGCACATTATTGCCAATACAGACCATGATGCTTGTTTTCCTTGAGTACTAAGGGTTGGTTCAAGAAAAGTTAGGCTTTTATGAGGTACAAATCAGGGTTTACCAAGTCAACAGTTGATTAAATTGACTTTTTAATATAATTTCATAATTAAGGTGGTCCAGTTAAGTTTTTTTTAACACAATGTGCCTCTTTTAAGAATAACACAAGGAGCCGCTCAGATGGTGCAGCGGTAAAACACAGCTGAACACCGGAGCTGGGAATTTGAATACATCGTACTGAATCTCAGCTCTGCCTGCTGGCCGGATAAGGACTCTCTCATAACTAATGCAATTACGACCTCTGCTGGCTGATTGGTGGCGCCTGCAACGGGAAAAGAGTGCTGTCCGGGTGTGTCTCTCCGTACACCGTGCTGATCCACGGATTGCACTCATCAATGCATACGGCTGCTGCCCACGTGTCGGAGGGGGTGTGGGTTAGCTTCCTCAATCAGAGCAGGGATCGGCATTGGTGGAGAGAAAGCATGATGCAATCAGGCAATTGGACGCGTTAAAGGAAGAAAAAGGGGAGACAATGCATAAACAAAATATGTAATAGAATACATAACTGAACAGATTTAGGTCAGTATGTCCAGTAATCAGCTCGAAAAAAAAATATTTAAAATGATTATTATTTTCCCAATGCTTCCTCTGTCTTGCAGCTGCCGTTTCTCCCCCAAAACTTTCTGTGTCAGAACGTGATGTTGCCTCTTATGCATACGTCAGGACTGAAGAATCTGTGACCATAATCTGCAGCTTTGAGTTCCCATCAATGACAACTAGTGACTGGGTAAGAATATCACAGATTGGCACCCATTTTTACTAACAATGTGAAAACCCCTAGTCCATTCACAGAAGATAATAAATTCTGTATTTGTTTCTTTTTTCCAGATGTATGTCACATTCACTCACAATGGACAGGACATATATAGCTCATCTATCAGATCTGGTGAGAGTGTGACTAATTACCTGAGTGCCCCAGTGCCTCAAGGAGAGTATACTTGCTACATCCGTCCAAGAACGGCCAGCAGAAGGATGGAAAGCAACTCATTAGGCATCTACAGTATGTTACATTTTCACAATTTATATAATATCTAATTACTTCAGTGTTCATTGTTGTGGCTGCTGTTTTACATACAGTCAGTTCCAACTTTAAAAATGCATCCCATGGTCCCAAGGACTTGCATATATTTTAGGCATATGTAAAATAATAGGGTTGTTTTTAACACTTGCACACTGAAAATAACAAATATAATATAAAAACACTTAAATAAAAAGCTGATTCTTACAATTTCTCAGAACCCCGAGCTGTAGCACAAGTTTAAAAGTGAAACAGTGAGGAAAATCCAGATAAACACAGATACATGTGGATGCTTTCAGAGTGAATCTGATGGTTATTCCACACAAATGCAGATTTGTCTCATATGCGCACGTATTACTGCACCACTCAAGTCGAGCGCTGAACAAAGCGACTGTTCATTGCTAATTTGAAATTAAATAAACACATTTTTAAAAAAACAGACTGAACACGTTGAGTTTAGGGGAAACTTTGAGTTTAAGGGTACAAATTTCTCGATGAAGGGCGTTGAATTTCAAAGATTTTGAGTTTAGGGGACGTTGAGTTACTAGGTACCACTGTACTTGCAAAAAGTGGACTTGTAACCTTAAATTGTCACTACGTGTGAAAAAAACAAATTAAAGCAAATTACTGATCACACACAGTAGGAAAACAAGACTTTGTGCAAGGAAACAAAAGTCACACCTTTCTCACCTTTCTGGGCAAACCCCCACCACACACACACACACACACACTTTTGTGGCAGAAGACCACACATATACCAATATGTGCACTTTTCCTGTCTCTGTGTGTGAGGTGTAAATGTTAACACCCATAGTTAACACCTTATCAGCATTAATTAATTGCAGATGGGATCGTTTAATGTAATACATCTAATTATTTTACATGGTGTTTGTACATTTTCGACACCTGAATGCTCTGCGATGATTAAATTAATAACAATTCTAGAAGGAAGGGCCCTTACAAGTGTATATAAACTTTTGACTTCACCTGTACCTCTTAAAAATAAGGCTTTATATCTATAAAAGCACTGTATTTTAAACATCAATACTAAACATTATTCAGAATAAAATCTTTATTTCATTTTCTTTTACAGTCTTTAATCCACCACCAGCTGGACCAGTGATTGCTGCTGTCATCACCACAGTAGCAGGAGTAGCAATCCTCATATTTGTTTGTGTGTGTCGCACTAGTGACAAAGATTAGCCAGTAATCACTGCAGTTTGTCCAATAAATACACAAGATCCTGAAGCAGCACAATATAGCAATACTACAATGGGTGTGTTCGAAAACCTAGTGTGCTCTCTACATAGACAGCATTTTACGTCATCCTACGTGTGCTCCCGAGAAGTAGGCTGTTCGAAATCCTATATGCCTTAATACATTTAAATTTTCGGCATTTAGCAGACGCCTTTATCCAAAGTGACTTACATTACAGTTACAGTCTGAGCAATTGAGGGTTAAGGGCCTTGCTCAAGGGCCTAGCAGCAGCAACCTGGCGACCTTCTGGTTACTAGTCCAGTACCTTAACCACTAGGCTATGGCTTGCCCTTAGTATTAATAATACCTTAATAAGTCCTTAGTGCCCTTAATCATATCTTAAAATTTCAACGCTATTTTGACTCAAGAACGAGTGAGTATTCGATGCTGCCTTAGCGGTGAAGGCAATCCCGGCATTCAACTTTTCTCACAGAAAAATAATTGTTTATAAAAATAACAGTTATTTTCAAACGTAAATAAATTATTATTGATTTTCAATTTGTATAAACTTGCACAAGTGTATTTATTTGCAAATTCGTGCTTGTCAGCGAATTTAACCGTTTTCAGTACACGGAGGGAGACGTTAGTTGACATGCTAGCACAATGTGCCACCTCATCCCATTGGTTTGAATGGCATGATGCTATGGCATGATGCTGTGTTAGCTTAGTAAGCGAAAACTGATGGAATCGCTGTCTAAGTAGTGCGTTCAAATAAACCTGCTATATACTGTACATCGTTGGCTTATTACAGTTCTCTCTACTTAGGCAACTGCCTATGTAGGCAGTAAGACAACAAGGCAGCTCACAAGGTTTTCAAACACTCCCAACACCTCCACAGGAAGAGCCAAAAATCACTCCTACATATCCAACACAACATAATGTGAACAACACATGCTTATTCTATATGTGTTTATGATATAATGTGTCAGTTGTATTATTTGCTTTTATTTAAATTAATTTCATAAATACATGATGTATAACATTATTCTACATTAACTTTAAATTTTTATTTTTAATGAAAGTTGTTGTGATTATCAATTGTGGCAGCTTCTTTTTCTTCTGTTGTATTTCCTTAAACATCATAAGTCTCATCACATAAACTAAATGCTGTTAAGTCGATGTGCTTAAAAAATAGAATGGGTGATTCTGTCATGAATAAGGGTCATTCCTGGGATTGGGTGCCTTTGTTATGCAGTCTCTGACCCAGGATGTCCACCCTGTTATGGACAAATGCATAACTGTTGTGTTTCTGTCTTTCAGCTGCACTTAAGACTATTCTTTAAAGGATACACACATAATATTAATATTTCTGTTATTATTATAACCAAACTGAATGATAAAGCTGTATAAATTACACATGCACCTCATATACACTGTGACGTCCACCCTGACCATATAAGACTTTTAGAATAAAATGTGGCAAAAACAACATTAAAATGAGGAGTTAGCCACTCAACTTCCACAGTTGCTTTCCATCCAAAAAAGATCACATGAGCTCCAGGAAATGATGTCAGTATGCAAAACAGCTCTTTATTTTAAGAGACAGTAGTAAGAAATAACAGCGTGGAAGCAACTTGAGGGACGTGTGAAAAACCCTCATAATCAGCAATAGAATAAAACTCATAAAGAATTTCATGGTATTTTCATGATTAAACCTCATATATCCATCACTAAATCAGAATGTACAGCACTGGGGACATGGGAAAACCTCTGGTATCTAAGAGATAAAAACAGTGTAAAATCTATACAGTAATTTGGGGGGGGGGGGGGGGTAGAAAACATTGTGTTTAGTATTTGAAAGTGTTAATTGTATCAGTGAGATGTTTAGAAATTGTATTATTTAAAATTTACTTAATAAATACAATGATCAGTACTGGGGACACAAAGGCACCGAATTGTAGGAATGACCCATAAAAAGTTTATCGTGGTGCAGTGACAAGGCTGGTAGACCTCAAATGTTGATAGAATAGGCTGATTCAGTTTATCACCATTGTATGTATCTCACTTCCCCCAAGCTTGTACATTACCATTATATTACCTTTTATTTCTATTTTTATTTTACTTTTGCGGTGCAGGTAATGCACAGATCCAGGGTCCTGGGGTGTGGTTTTGATCCATTCCCCAAGTTCCTGTTTGTGTGGAGTTTGGTATGTTATTCCTCTGTTCACATAGGTTTCTTTCTAGGACATTGGTTGCTTTGACTTTAAAGACCCAAAATATGCTAATTAAAAGTTTTATCATGCAGGAGAGTGTGAAAATAAAGACAATGTATTTAGATATGAATTTAATATTCTGCATTTTACAAGCTATACTAACATCCTAAAATTAATTGCAATTATTATTGTTTTACATCATATAACCACACTTTACCCCATTACATTTAGAAATAAGTAAATAGATTACTAGAATTTCATTTTCACAATGTCACATTTTGATGATTATGATTAGCTAGTTTAATGTAGACCAGCAGCACTTAGCTGTAAATTTGTATTGTTCTCTGCCCTATCTGTTAGTTACATTTGACATTTACATTTTCGGCATTTAGCAGACGCTCTTATCTATCTATTTAGCGGGCGGCACGGTGGCTAAGTGGGTAGCACTGTCGCCTCACAGCAAGAAGGTCCTGGGTTCGAACCCCAGGTGGGGCGGTCCGGGTCCATTCTGTGTGGAGTTTGCATGTTCTCCCCGTGTCTGCATGGGTTTACTCCGGGTGCTTCGGTTTCCTCCCACAGTCCAAAGACATGCAAGTGAGGTGAATTGAAGATACTAAATTGTCCAAGACTGTGCTTGATATAAACTTGTGAACTGATAAACCTTGTGTAATGAGTAACTACCGTTCCTGTCATGAATGTAACCAAAGTGTAAAAACATGACGTTAAAATCCTAATAAAACAAAAAACAAATACCCTAGTTTAAGTAGACAACAGTCCAAGACACAAATCTGCTGAAACCCTGTTAGTACCTAAGGTGTTTTTTTTATTTTTGCAAGAAATGAATAAGAGCGTTAGTAAGTAAGTACAAGTCAGCTTAAGTGCTTAGTAAATAGGTGAGTTTTTATATGTTTTTTAAAGACAGAAGACTGAGATGTTCGGACAGACAGAGGAAGTTCGTTCCACCATTTGGGTGCAAGTACTGGGTCCTGGGTGAAGGATCAAGTCGGGCGAGACTAGTGGCTCGGAGGTTGCGTGATACAGAGCGTGGTTTGATTAGACCACGAAGGTAGCTTGGGGCTGGTCAAATTTTTGGATTTGTAGGCAAGCATCAGTGTTTTAAATTGAATGCGTGCAGCTACAGGAAGCCAGTGAAGAGAACGCAGCAGTGGGGTGATGTGGCAGTGTTTAGGTTGGTTAAAAACCAGGCGAGCAGCTGCATTTTGAATGAGCTACAAGGGTTTAATAGCTGACATAGGAGCACCGGCCAGGAGGAAATTGCAGTAGTCCAATCGTGAGATTACCAGTGACTGCACAAGAATCTGAGTGGCTTCCATGGGGTGAAATGGCCGAATCTTCCTGATGTTGTAGGCACGATCTTGTCATATTGGGCTACATGAGGAGAGAAGGTCAGCTGGTTGTCCAGGACAACACCAAGGCTTCTTACCAAGGCTGACATGTGTTTGTCCAGAGAATAAATGTAAATGGAGTGAAGTTATTTGAGTATTTTATTACAACTGTACTTTATCAAACTCCACAAAGAAAGAACCCAGACTGCTCTACCTGGAAATCAAACCCAGGACCTTGTTGCTGTGAGGCGACAGTGCTACCCACTAAGCCACTATAAGAAGAACTGTGAAAATCCTTTCACTATGATTTTTGTTCAGTGTACCCAAAGCTCCTGAAAAAAGTTGAATTTACTTCGAGGTCCATGCAAAGCGTTGCCTTTTTTAATAAAACCAGGGTATGATTTTGTTTATTGCAGTGGCAGAAATTGAGTTAAATTAAAGTGGTCACCAGGGGGCAGAATGACACACTTGCTTTAGTCCCCAGAACTGCTTTGTCTAATAACACTAAGGCACAGAATTAATTACTTGTGTGTCAGACTCACAGGAAGACACGTTACAGAGGGGCAGTGGGGTAAGGAATTTGCCAACTGATTGTTAAAGTGTAAAGCAACATAATTCATATTGAATCAACACACACACACACACACACACACTACTGAAACTACCAGGAATGTAAGAAAACATAATTATTATTACTACCTAATCAAACCATTACTGCACAACAGCAGTGTATCAGTAAAATCATGTCCTGTCTGGCAGTTTGGTATTTGGTATACTGTGTTACAAATAAAGCTTCCAAACAAGGAGGTTTTATCTCATTTATCTCATAAAAACAGTGATAAAGAAGGTAAAATCACAGCCCCAAGTTCTAAGCTGAGTTGCTTTGTCCAACATGGTAAGGGTTCTTATTTCTTGGTAATGAGACGCCCAGTACAGCTTTATGTGATGACTCAGAAATTCCTACACTTTTTGCAAACTTCGTCTTGGGCACTATACCCCACATCAGCAAGGGGGAAATGACCACGCCTTTATGGTCAAAAGACAACCAAGTCTCTATACAAGAAAGCTGTTGACACATAAAGATCGCTAGATGGCGCATCTTGTAAACAGTTTGGTTTAGTGGTGGTAAATTCAGTCCATATCTGATTCACTCAGTAAACTGATCCGGTTCACTTGAGTCACTTGTACTGACATCTTGATTGTGATTGATTTACTGCATGAAAATGCATCAAAATATCACTTGTCTTCCGTGCACTCATCTTCTGTAAATAAATCCTTCTCTCTTAATTCTCTTGGCACCTCACACTTGAGGGGGGAGAGGGGGGTGGACTCACCTACCAATCAGATGGGTATATTAATGGATCAAGGGTTCAAGGGGGATGGTCAACAACAAATTGCCATGGTAACTTGACCCAGTCAGGCAGCCACAGTGGCACCAAAACAAACAGTCAATAAATTACCATTGGGGTAGGGCTATGATACTCCTTAAGCGGTACAGTACTAAAGTAGCCTGTAAGCATTTGCATTTTAATAATAATATTACTATATTTTGTTGTTGTTTTGCTTACAAGAAAATATGCTGCATTACTAATCTATACCACTACTACTACTACTACTAATAATAATAGCATGTGCATAAAATCAGCCACATAGCGAACACCAGTGAGTTTAACCGCTTGTTTATTGGAATATGTAACTTATTACTTAGATTCACGAACTGGAGTGAAGCCGGTTCAGCCAAATCATCTGAGTCCGCTGTGTTTCCGGTGAGCCTTCTCACTTGCCTTGAGTTTGCTGATGTTAAGGGTTGAAAGCCAGATTCAAGGGACTATTTTTTTAACCCACTCCATCCATGACTAGGTAGCCCTTATGCATTTCTCACACCGCATGGGCGAGGATGATGCGCATCACCTCTGGGGAATGCTTTATTTTTATTATTTTTTAAATATTTTGTTTATGCATTTTCTCCCCTTTTTATCCCTTTTTAACGCGTCCAATTGCCCGATTGCGCGATGCTTCCTCTCCACCAATGCCAATCCCTGCTCTGATTGAGGAGAACAAAGCTAGCCCACGCCCCCTCCGACATGTGGGCAGCAGCCGTATGCATCTTATCACCTACACTTTGACAAGTGCAGTGCAGCTCAGCACTGTGTACGGAGACACACACCCTGAGAGCACTCTTTTCTCATTTCTGTGCAGACGGCATCAATCAGCCAGCAGAGGTCGTAATTGCATTAGTTATGAGAGAGTCGCTATCCGGCTTAATCCCACCCCTATCTGAACAACAGGCCAATGTGGTTGCCCAGCCCAGCCGGCAGGCAGAGCTGAGATTCGATACAATGTATTCGAGATTCCCAGCTCTGGTTCCAATGTGTGTTTTTACCGCTGTGCCACCTGAGCGGCCGGATGACTTATTTTTTTGAAGCAAAATATTTAGCAGGCATTTCACTTGAATCAAATTTGCATGGTTGTATAATCTTTAACCAGCCTGTAGTGTTGCCTGATGTTGCAGGCCATCAATATTGGCCGGGTTCTCAAATGTTCCAGTTTCTAGCTGGCACAGTATGGAAGCAGTAAAAAAAGGCTGGAAATTCTTGAAGAAGTAGGTAAGACAGACAAAAATGCAACCCTCCTCTGACTAATAGTGACCACCAGCCCACATACTGTATGAAGCAGTTTTTAGACCTGTGACCTGATCTGCACGTGAAATCTGAGCTAAGTTGGTTCTTTTTTGATATGTTGCACCTATTGGCCACCATAAAGAACTATTGTTGCCTCTGCCACACCTATGATTTTAGGAAACGTGTACACTTAACGCTATATTGATGATTTTCATATTCATACCGAGACTGCTAGTAAACTAATTTTTTATTCGACAAAAATCAATTCCCACAATAAATGTCTATAGGCTACCCAATGACTATTAGCATCTCAGAGGGCATTTTTATGTGTTACACACTGTTTTTTAATACAAGATCTCTATTACAAACTCATGTAAACTTAGTAGTGTTTTTATGTCACACTTTAGTTTTCAACAAGACTTTCCGGTATAAACTTGGCACACACCCATCTTGACAGCTCTGTAAATCTTGACGTGTTGCAACACAGCCTGTTTTTGCCCCTCCTTACTTGTGTCTTGTCCTCCACATAACAGTTTTAATACTTTCTCAATTATAGTTTCATCAGTTAAATATAAAGTTGTTGCTTTTATTTGTTAGGTTACCTTTGTTTGTGTTTTAAACCATTTAATGTAGGACCCCAAGATGGTGATCGATTGTGTGGGCACTGTGAAGGCTATGAATACCACGCCCATTAAATCGAGTCATGCGGTTTGCAATTGCAATTTTAGTAGAGTGTACAAACCCCATTTCCAGAAAAGTTCCAAAGAAAAGATTTCCAATATTTCACTGATCAGCTTTAATGTATTTTGTAAATATAAACTTTAAAATTTAAAATTTAAAGTCTTCAACACTCAAAAAAGTTGGGGCAGAGGTGTATTTAGCACTGTGTTCAATCACCTTGCTTATTAATGAGACTTTTCAATGGTTTGGGAACTGACCATGCTAATTGTTGCAGTTTTGCAAGTGGAATTTTTTCTCCATTCTTGCTTGATACGAGGCTTCAGCTACTCAACAGTCTGTGGACAACGTTATCTGATTCTTCTCTTCATGCTGCACCACACATTTTTAATATGAGACAGAACTGGACTGCATTTACATTTACATTTTCAGCATTTAGCAGACGCTTTTATCCAAAGCGACTTACAGTACAGTGACAGTGCATTGTGTAAGCAATTGAGGGTTAAGGGCCTTGCTCAAGGGCCCAACAGTGGCAACCTGGCAGTGGTGGGGCTTGAACCAGCAACCTTTGGATTACCAGTCCAGTACCTTAACTGCTAGGCCACAACTGTCCCCCTGACTGCAGACAGGCCAGTCAAGCGCACGCATTCTGTGTCTATAAGGCCATGCTATTGTAACGTCTGGCATTGTCTTACTGAGGTAAGCTTGACCTTCCTGGGAAAAATGTATCATGTGTCTCTCTAAAATCCCAATATATGCTTTCACCTCAATAGTACCTTTACACATATGCAAGTCACCCATGCCATGGGTACTGATGCACCCCCATACCATGACAGATGTTAGCTTTTGCATCTTTTACTGATAACAGTACAAATACAATTAACTTCATATCCGTTTTTTCCAAAAACAAGCGGAGCCGTGGACTAATCTGACCACAGCATACTTTTCAACACACTTTTTAGTACTTTTAAAAAATATATATTTTCTTTATGCATTTTCCCCTTTTTCTGCTTTTTAGTGCATCCAATTGCCTGATTGGGTCATGCTTCCTCTCCACCAATGCTGATCCCCGCTCTGATTGGTGAGAACAAAGCTAACCCACGCCCCCTCCGACACGTGGGCAGCAGCTGTATGCATTTTGTCACCTACACTTTGACAGGTGCAATGCAGATCAGCACTGTGTACGGTGAGACACACCCTGACAGCACTCCTTTCCCATCTCTGTGCAGGCGCCATCAATCAGCCAACAGAAATCGTAATTGCATTAGTTATCTGAACAACAGGCCAATCGTTGTTCATGTGGCTGCTCAGCCCAGCCGGCAGGCAGAGCTGAGACTTGATACGATGTATTCGAGATCCCAGCTCGGGTGTTCCAGCGTGTGTATTTACCGCTGCGCCACCTGAGCGGCCCACTTTTCATTACTTTGGTCCATCTAACAAATAATGTTTTATTTCTCCACCATCCTTACATCCATGCTTGGTGAGTCACAAATGAATGCTCAGTTGATTATTAAGTCTGAATTAAAATCAAGCAGCTTGTTTAAAGTACATAATCTGTTACACACATCTATCAGAATAAAGCAGATGTAGCTTACCGTTAGTAACTGAATTATCTATTTTTATTAGTTTTTAGTTTTTACAAAATGGTTCCAAGCTCTTAAATGGGTGCAATTCAGTTACAATGGGTGCAGCACCTCATGTAAGATGGTGTGCTGTGCTGCAGGTCTGTTATGTTTGTGTAGCAAGCAGCTGTTTGCATTCAGTTTGGTTGTTTTAAGATAACATTTTAACCTTCGTTTCTTCTTTTATTTTTATTTAACCTTGACAACTCATCAGGTAAAAAAACTTCAGCATTAATTTAAAATTTTATATTATATATACAGTGACTTATATCTTTAGTTACAGTGTATCACAAAAGTGAGTACACCCCTCACATTTCTGCAAATATTTCATTATATCTTTTCATGGGACAACACTATAGAAATAAAACTTGGATATAACTTAGAGTAGTCAGTGTACAGCTTGTATAGCAGTGTAGATTTACTGTCTTCTGAAAATAACTCAACACACAGCCATTAATGTCTAAATAGCTGCAACATAAGTGAGTACACCCCACAGTGAACATGTCCAAATTGTGCCCAAAGTGTCAATATTTTGTGTGACCACCATTATTATCCAGCACTGCCTTAACCCTCCTGGGCATGGAATTCACCAGAGCTGCACAGGTTGCTACTGGAATCCTCTTCCACTCCTCCATGATGACATCACGGAGCTGGTGGATGTTAGACACCTTGAACTCCTCCACCTTCCACTTGAGGATGCGCCACAGGTGCTCAATTGGGTTTAGTCCATCACCTTTACCTTCAGCTTCCTCAGCAAGGCAGTTGTCATCTTGGAGGTTGTGTTTGGGGTCGTTATGCTGTTGGAAAACTGCCATGAGGCCCAGTTTTCTAAGGGAGGGGATCATGCTCTGTTTCAGAATGTCACAGTACATGTTGGAATTCATGTTTCCCTCAATGAACCGCAGCTCCCCAGTGCCAGCAACACTCATGCAGCCCAAGACCATGATGCTACCACCACCATGCTTGACTGTAGGCAAGATACAGTTGTCTTGGTACTTCTCACCAGGGCGCCGCCACACATGCTGGACACCATCTGAGCCAAACAAGTTTATCTTGGTCTCGTCAGACCACAGGGCATTCCAGTAATCCATGTTCTTGGACTGATTGTTTTCAGCAAACTGTTTGCTGGCTTTCTTGTGCGTCAGCTTCCTTCTGGGATGACGACCATGCAGACCGAGTCGATGCAGTGTGCGGTGTATGGTCTGAGCACTGACAGGCTGACCTCCCACGTCTTCAACCTCTGCAGCAATGCTGGCAGCACTCATGTGTCTATTTTTTAAAGCCAACCTCTGGATATGACGCCGAACACGTGGACTCAACTTCTTTGGTCGACCCTGGCGAAGCCTGTTCCGAGTGGAACCTGTCCTGGAAAACCGCTGTATGACCTTGGCCACCATGCTGTAGCTCAGTTTCAGGGTGTTAGCAATCTTCTTATAGCCCAGGCCATCTTTGTGGAGAGCAACAATTCTATTTCTCAAATCCTCAGAGAGTTCTTTGCCATGAGGTGCCATGTTGAATATCCAGTGGCCAGTATGAGAGAATTGTACCCAAAACACCAAATTTAACAGCCCTGCTCCCCATTTACACCTGGGACCTTGACACATGACACCAGGGAGGGACAACGACACATTTGGGCACAATTTGGACATGTTCACTGTGGGGTGTACTCACTTATGTTGCCAGCTATTTAGACATTAATGGCTGTGTGTTGAGTTATTTTCAGAAGACAGTAAATCTACACTGCTATACAAGCTGTACACTGACTACTCTAAGTTATATCCAAGTTTCATGTCTATAGTGTTGTCCCATGAAAAGATATAATGAAATATTTGCAGAAATGTGAGGGGTGTACTCACTTTTGTGATACACTGTATGCTCCAATGCTGCTGAGTTACAATCTTCACCTGTTGATAAGGTGTGGTCTTAAGCAAACTCGTGCATTTCTATGTAAAGCTTGTATTTCTAAATGGACAAAAACTATGTACTTCTAAAACTTGTTCATTTAAATACATGCATATTTAAACCCATTATGAATTGAGCATCTGTTTATTAAATATAACTTTTAAGTTTATTTAAGTTTAGTTGATTTATGCACATCAGTAGCCACAAAATTTTAAGTAGTCATGCTTGAAAGTCTACTTAAAGCTATTAATTTAAAATGAATCCATTATTTGAGGCCACAGTCTTATTGCTTTAGTGTAAGATTAGGCTAACTGACCAGGAGGTGAATTTGTCATAACACGTTTGACTCACTGTCTGCCATCTCTGCATTTATGATAATGTATTTAGTGCTTAAATATTGTTTAAGTAAAGTTATCTACCCAACCCTGGATGTGATATGTATAGGATATGTGGATATGCATATAAGATATGTGGTATGAGTACAAAGTAACATGTCATGCTTGAGTATCAGCAATAAAACAATACACAAGAAATAAAGATATCAGATTTATTGAGATCATTGAGGTTTTAAGATGGTACAAAGTCAATTGACAATAAATCTGGTCCTATCATTTGCTTGCATTTTTGTATTAGAAAGAAAATCAGGTCTGGCACAGCCTGAAAGAGACAAAGACCCTTGTTTTTGCTCTGAAGGCAATTTAAGCTTTAAGGGGGAGTGGTCATCTAGAGCTAGAGTGTTATAGGTGGCACACAGCTGCCAAATCAGCAAGTTATACTGCATGGTCTAGACAGGGTGTTTCTCAGTAGCCCATTAGTTATGTGCTTTTTACCAGAGCAGATCTGCTTATAGTGTAATCACTGGTCCATGATGACATTGAATGTAACAGACTTTAGTTCAGTAAGTCAGACACTTAGGTCAGACACTTTTTTAATGACACAAGTGGAGCAATTTTTAATGGAAGCAGATCTCTGTTAGCTCAAAAATTTTACCCAGATGGGCTGTTTTGGACCTGTATTTAAAGAAATCCCTTATCTAGTGTTGCAATGGCCCTTGCTGTCATGTTCTTATGGTGGACTTCAGTGTTTAACTAGTTTTTCTGTACCCTAACATGTCAGTGCAGAAAGCAAAACAAACCAAAAAAGGTTGGGATGAAGCATTTTACAGTCCTTTCAAATTTAAGGTTTTATTTTCTTGTTTACATTTAAGAACAATTAAGAGGGCATTGACATAACCTGCATATAAAAGGCAGTGGTCAGGAGAATGATGGCTAGAAAGTTATAAAAAACCCTGAAACATTATCCAGTGGAACAAAAACAAACATGCCAGTATTTAAAAACACTAAGCCTGTCATGGTTGGCTAATTCTAAAAGGGGGCTGCAGGTTAGTAGTTTAGCACCATTGATGATCTGAGATGAATAGGTGTCGGCGTAGGTGCAGGTAGGCAGAAGATGGAGTTGGGCTGCTTTTGCTTAAAAGCGTTTGGAGCTGACGGTTGACCTGGAGGATCTGGACATGCTTGATCCACCACTGAATCCAGAGCCACCACCGAATCCAGAGCCACCACCGAATCCAGAGCCACCGCCCATTCCATATCCAGAGCCACCACCCATTCCGAATCCACCTGATGATCCGCCTCCGTAGCCAAATCCTAAAAAAGTGACACAGAGATTTGTAATGTCCTTATTTTAAACAAAAGTAAAAGAATGTATATATTTAAAGAAAAGTGTAGAATGACTTACCACCACCACCACCACCACCACCACCGCTAGAGCTAGTGCTCTGCTGCACATGGATCGTGGCTTGGGCTCCACCAGAAGAAATTCTGGAGCAAAAAATAGTTTTAGTATTTTTGTAAACTGACTGAACTCTGTATATCACAAGCTTGAAGTGTTTTCAAATAAAAAAAAATGCTGTGCTCACCTGCTCTCCTCTCCTTCCAGGAGTTTCCTGTAGGTGGCGATCTCAATATCCAGAGCCAGCTTGACGTTCATCAGCTCCTGGTACTCACGCACCTGTTTGGCCATGTTCTGCTTGGCCTTCTGAAGGGCCTCCTCCAGTTCCTTGATGCGCAGCTTAGCATCCCTCACTGCCTGCTCACCGCGCTCCTCTGCGTCGGCAATCTGGGCCTCGAGGTTTAGACGCTAAAGCACAAACAGAAGAACCATCAGCATCTAAATAACAAGGACACAAAGTTCCTGCATGTCAATGCAATTAAGTTTTGTCTTCTAAGACTACCTGTCCCTTGACGGACTCGATCTCATTCTGCAGACGGGCAATCATTCTGCTGAGCTCAGCAATTTCAGCCTTGGTTGAGCGCACATCGTCACCGGCCCTACCAGCTGAAGTCTGTATTTCCTCGAACTGTAACAGATTTTCACAAAGAGCAATATTGGGAACCGATAACAGAATTAAAGACGTTAATTTAAGAAGCTGCTTTGCAGGGTTCCTACCTTCTGTTTGTACCAGCTCTCTGCCTCAGCACGGCTGCGGCTGGCAATGTCCTCATACTGAGCACGCACTTCAGCCACAATGGCGTCCATGTCCAGGTTCCTGCTGTTGTCCATCTCCACAATGACGGATGTGTCCTTGATCTGGCTTTGCAGCTCATTCAGCTCCTACAAACAACAAAAATTGTGGTCAGTTTTTTTATGACTATTAAACATTCTTTTATGTGGTACAGTGGTGGAAGGGAAGACATTGCAGGGCACTTACAGCCTCGTAGACTGCCCTGAGGAAGTTAATCTCATCCTGAAGGGCATCAACCTTAGCCTCAAGCTCAATCTTGTTCATGTAGGCAGCATCAACATCCTAAAAGATCAGATCAGAAGAATTGTATTTGTACCTTTGTTGCAATAAAAAAAAAAAATTGTAAATTTTAAAATCTAGCATTTGTACCTTCTTAAGGAGGACAAACTCGTTCTCAGCTGCAGCACGCTTGTTGATCTCATCTTCATACCTGCAGAAAGGCACGCAAATGTAATCTACATTAGCATTTGTGATCTAAGCATTAACATTAGCATGCGGCGTAAACTGCTATTCTCGTTTGTGTTTCGTGTTGTCAGACTTACTTCTTCTTAAAGTCCTCAACCAGATTCTGCATGTTCTTGAGCTCTCCCTCCAGCTTAACCTTCTCGTTGCCCAGGCCGTCCAGCTGTCTGCGCAGGTTGGCGATGTAAGCCTCGAACATGGCGTCGATGTTGGACCGGGTGGTGGTCTGCTCCTGTAGCAGACTCCACTTGGTCTCCAGCATTTTGTTTTGCTGCTCCAGGAAGCGTACCTTAAAAAAAAGAGACACGTTTTAGATATCCTGAATTAATTAATCCTGAAATAACTGCCTGCCTGCAAAACCAACAACAAAATATTTACATTTTCAATGCAGTTAGAAAAGGCAGCAAAAATGTTTTCAAATTGTTAAGATGTGTGCAGGAAGGTAGTGATGAATCAGAAGTTAAACATGTGTAAGCAGGATGAATAGCTGGATTCAGCTGGTTTGTATGGCTCTTTTGTAACTGTGCCTATTTTTTATCCTGGATTATTGTCTAAGGAATCATAAATGGCAATGAGTCATCCCACCATGCATTTTTGTGCTGGGTGTGGTAAGGCAGGGTAAGGAAGGGAGTGAATGAGGGAAAGACTATATTAACAGGGTGTGTCTGTGACACATCAACCATGAACTCCCAAAAGAAGGGGGGTAGAAAAAAACTCTCCTTGCCCAGGGCTACGCCTAGACCTGCATCGCTTTGCAGATGGAACTGTGTAACATCAGAGATGCAGGTTTACCAACCACACCCTAATGATGGGTCAACTGTAGAGCTAGCCCACGCCCTGCTCATGATTAATCTAAGCTATCATCTAGTTTAGATTAATCAATTCACATGTCACTCACCTAATTAAATTGGATGATTTTTGGACCTGAGAAAAGGTTTAATCTAACGTGTTTAAGTGTTTGCAAGCATTTGTCAGTAGAAGAGCACTGCATTTTGCTGTACTGAACCTGTACAGTGTGTGTATCCAACTGTCTTTGTTAAGTAAATGATTCTGGGTGTGTGAGTGGGTGTGCTATGTGTACAGGCTTGACAATTCCCCATAGTTTCCCACAGGCACATAAAACACAGGTGTGTATGCTGACTACATGCTAGGCTATCATTTAGGTGTGTCCTCTGTCCACACTTGCACAGTGTTTGCTGTTTGCCAAATATGGCTTACTTAACACTGGTAAGGTCAGACCAAGAGAAATGGCGTGTCCATGTGTGCAAAACCTTTTAATGACCTAAAAAGTGTGTGGATTTTTTATTCAGATTCAAGAACTACAGATGCCATAACTTTCACTTGTTACATTTTAGTAAATGAATGAGTATGCAAGAAGTCATGTGGTTGCTTAATTTGGATCTGATCCAAATTTCCACTCCTATTTGAATAGTTTTAAGAAAGCCTAGCCTCAGATAAAGTACCTAGAGGCCACAATTTCTTTCAAGTACTGCAGAACCTTATTGGTTATTTTTGCAACAAGAACTGACTGCTGATTGGGTTGCTTTATCTCTGAGGAGATCTAGTGCTAAGCTCTTCCTGGTGACACGTCATAGTAAAACAAACACTTTAGCATTCTCCTTCTGCAAAACAGCATGGACTCAGGATTTCTGTTTAAAGTTTGTACATTCACCATTACGCCAAATATGCTCTAGCATTTGTGTGAGCTGTATGCAAAACTGATGCACATTTTAAGTTTTTTATATTTTACACATGAGTAAGAAGCGCTCACCTTATCGATGAAGGATGCAAAGCGGTTGTTGAGGGTCTTGATCTGCTCTTTCTCTTGGGTGCGCACAGCCTGGATGGTGGGGTCAATCTCCAGGTTAAGTGGGGCCAGGAGGCTTTGGTTCACTGTCACGGCAGTGATCGGTGGTGGGATGAAGCCACCACCGCCACCCATGCCCATTCCACCACCCATGCCCATTCCGCCACCCATGCCCATTCCACCACCCATTCCACCACCCATTCCACCACCGAAGCCTCCACCATATCCTCCGCCAAATCCTCCTCCAAAACCTCCACCCATGCTGCTGCTGCTGCTGCTGAAGCTGTAGCCGCCGCCGCCGCCGCCACCCTGGCCAAAGCCGGAGCCCACACCGGAACGGCGAGAGCTGGTTACTGTGCTCATTCGGCTGGAGCTCCCGGGAACGCCATAAGCTGACTGGCTGGAGTAGGACTTCTTCACTGTTCTGATGCTCATGTTGTCTTCTGTGTTTTAGTCAGGTTTGTGAAGAAAGTGGAGCAAGGTAGAGCGCTGATCGAGAGAGGAGAGGAGTGGAGTGGAGGAGGAGGTCACTCACAAGGGAGAGTCAAAGTCCCACTGTGTGCTTGTCTGCTGCTGGCCACCTCCTTTTATCCGGTCGCTCTGCCTATGGGTGGGACAGGCTGTTCTCACATACACCCTACCTGTCAAACAGGTATAGAGTGAGATTGGAAAGATAAGAGGAGTTACACCCTGCCTCGGGCTTTGCCACAAGCACAGGCAGAGAGAAACAGAAAAAGAGACGAAAAGCAAAATTCCACTTGCGCCTTGAAAATGAAAAAGGAATGTGGTCGTAAACACATGCCAGTGGGTGGTTCTGTTTCTTTGAGCCTGGTTGGTTGGGGAAAGCACAGCACAAGAAAAGTATGAGTTCACCCTTGCTCTGCTCAGTAGGGTGGGGCAGAGTGCTCCTCTTACACTTATGAATGATTTTTTTCCATGTGCCTTTGCCACTGTATGAGACTGTTGGCAATGCCCGAACTGCAGTAGTGCAATACTATGGGGGAAACTAGGGGAGAAGGATTACTAAGAGATGAAATGCAAGTATGTTTTTAATGAAGCTGCTTGTTGCTAAAGAACATAAAATCTTTATAATAAAGGTGCTAGAAAGGCTATTTTATCACAATGCCATACACCAAACAGCCTTCTACAAATAGTCCCTTATTATGTATTTTATAGTGATAAAAATAGATTAGCCATAGTTATTACTATAAAAGTGTATGCAAAGGAATTTGGGTGTAGCAACAAAATTATACAGAAGCATGAACTAAAAGGTTCCATAGGAAACCAAATGTTTCATGACATTTTTTTAAATGCACAATATTCCCTACTAATATAACCCTAATCAGAGCAGCTTTAACTTGCAGAGCATGGTGTTTCCATATAATGTTTAAGTTCAATAGGTTTTATTGTCATTTCACCCACATACAAGTACATATTGAATTGAAACAATGTTCCTCCAGGATCATAGTGTAACACAGAACACAAAAGCAAACAATGCAATATACAAAGTGTACAATAAATACAATATATATCATTTTTAGAACCTATAAAAGTAAAAGTACAGGACTAAAAACCACTTTTTGGCTATGCCGAAACAGTCGTGCAATACTATGGGGGAAACTAGGGGAAAAGGATTACTAAGAGATGAAATGCAAGTATGTTTTCAATTAAGCTGCTTGATGCTAAAGAACATAAAATCTTTATAATAAAGGTGCTAGAAAGGCTTTTTGTTTTATCACAATGCCATAAAAGAACCATGCTTGATTTACCAAATAGTCTTCTACAAATAGTCCCTTATTATGTATTTTATAGCGATAAAATTAGATTAGCTATAGTTATTACTATAAAATGGTATGCAAAGGAATTTGGGTGTAGCAATGCAATTATACAGAAGCATGAACTAAAAGGTTCCATAGGAAACCAAATGTTTAATGACATTTTTTTAAATACACAATATTCCCTACTAATATAACCCTAATCAGAACAGCATCAGCTTGCAGAGCATGGTGTTTCCATATAATGTTTAAGTTCAATAGGTTTTATTGTCATTTCACCCACATACAAGTACATATTGAATTGAAACAATGTTCCTTCAGGATCATAGTGTAACACAGAACACAAAAGCAAACAATGCAATATACAAAGTGTACAATAAATACAATATATATCATTTTTAGAACTTACGAGAGTGAAAGGACAGGACTAAAAGCCACTTTTTGCCTATGCCGAAACTGCAGTAGTGCAATACTAGGGGAAATGGATTACTGAAAGTTAAAAAGCATAGCAGTCTGGCAGCATAGTGCCACCGTTGGTAATGTGGGTAAACCAACCAGGGTTCCATCCTGGTCTTTAGTCACTGTCTATAAGAAGTTTTTGCAAGGTGGTTGAGTACAACTGTTTTTTTCCCCATTTTTCTAAACCATGCCGTAGGTGAATTGGATTCTCCTTATTGCCCTTGTAAATAACCTGTACGTGGTCTGTACATTTTAGGGAGTTACAGACAACTGGAAGTTTTCCAACACACTTGGCCAATAAAGCTAGTTCTGATTCAAATAAAACAGTGAGGTGAATGATGCATGAATGCTGCATGTTACCACCAAGACTGAATGAATATTGCACATCTGTATAAGGCAGGGGTGTGAGAATTAAGTTTCTTTATGAACTTGACTTGCGAGATTAGAACTGTGATTAATATGTTTGTGCCAAGTCTTCTCTTGCTGGCTGAGCTTTCTCAAACATACAGAGAGGAACAGAGTAAAGCTGCATGTCTAGGCTGGCTTCCCAGGCCATTATGGAGTGAGTTACTCATGGAGTAAGGCCCACCTAGTGTGAGATCATCAGACATGTCCTTCACTGAGCTGCAGGTCTCTAGTTTACAGCTTTACAGCAAACACAAGCTTGGGGCTTCTGATAACACAACAGATAAACGATGGGTTATGGTTTGTTATGGTTGTGTGAAAGTGTTCATCTGTCTGTATGTGTGTCTTTGTCTGTGTTGTTGGAGTAGATACTTAAAAGTCATTTCAGACAAAATACTAATCACTTTATCTAATATGTACTTTAATTTATAAATTGCTTTATTTAAAATAATAAGCACACAACCCAGTACTTCATTTCTTAGTTGGATTAAATCTAGAATCACCGGCACATTGATAACAGCCCATGGTTCTTCAGTACTTTGTTTCAGAATAATAAGGCATTATAATAAACTGATTATGCCCACATTACACAATCTACTAGGTAGTGCAGATGTCCACAAATCACATAAACAAGGTCCAGTTGTATTTACTGCATTGTTAATTGGTTCTGTTTAATTAGTGGGTAGTTGTTTGTTTAAATGCACATGTGTTAAAGAAACAAAATTGGCATTAAGCCAGTAACTGTAATGTAGACTCTTTGTTAATTATTTATTAGATTATTATTACTTTGTAATGTGTTACCCCAACAGTAAAGTAGAAGAATAGTTAAATGAGTTGTGTACACAGAACTAATGTAGTACTATCAAATCATGTGGATTTTGTACTCTGGCATTAAACAGCCTGACTACTGAAAACTGAAGGGCAAGAAGGGCTTGGGTTTGATTTCCAGGGAAAGCGTTCTGGGTCCTTTCTGTGTGGAGTTTGATCATTAATTTGATCTTCTTCCTGTGTCAGGGTAGCTGAAGATACTAAAACTGTGAATGTGTGTGTTTCCCCTGTGCGGATCTGGCAACCTGTCCAGGGTGTTTCCTACTTTTTACCCAGTGAATCATACCCACTGCGACCCTGAACCGTATAAAGCAGTGGTAAAACAGGCAATGAACTAATGAATTACTGTAAAAAAGAGTTCACTGTACAGGTAAAACTGTATTAAAACAATTTTAATTAAAACTGCATTAAAATTTCTTTTCATTCATTTATTCATTCATTCCTTTCAGTATGAGTTGGTTCCACCCATAATTACTGCGTGCAAAGCAGGAGTGCACCAAGGACAGCTGCAATCCATAGTACCCACACACCTATTTACTCCCTCACATGTTTGGCAAATGAGAGCAACCAATCTACCCACAATATTTCTTGTGAGATCGTAGGAAACCAGAATACCTGGAGTCACTGTGATTTTAGTCAGTAAATAGGATCTGGCAACTCCGAATATGCAAATGATTTGTGCTAATTTGATCTGATAAAAGTTTTACAAAAGTAAATTGCTCAGGCATGTTTGCCTGAGTGAAAAATGTGGTTAAACTAGGTGTCAGACAAATTTTTCCCTCTATGCTTACCACACCCAGTAAAAGACATTCCTCAGGTTTTAGATAGACAATGCAGATTTCTTCAATATATCTCATATATTTGAAGCAAACACTGAAAAAAGCAGAGTAATGCTTTGTTTTAAGTGTACTTAATCAAGCATGACATTCACAGCTCAACACCTAAGAATTCTCATTCATCTAGTCATTCCATCCTTCACAGTTGAGTGCTAGATTTTTATCCCCCTTACACAAAATTATAAAGTACCAACAAGAAATGTTGTGAGCAAAGTTTCACTGGTGTTTGATGATGTTCATTTAATATTTATTGTGATAAGTTTAAAAATACAAACCAATTTCCAAAGAAAAGTTGGGATGTTTTGTTTAATTCAATAATTTGCATCTGTAATTTGTTAATTCTCTTGAAAGTAAAGATTCCCAATGTTTTGTGTCTTTTCTGTGTAGGAAAGGCCAGAAACCGACATTGAATAAGAAACCCCCATGTTGCTGTGCTAAATATAGCCACATGGACTTCGAAAAAACATTGTTACTTAACACAGTTTACCACTGCATTAAAAAATGCAGCCTGAAACTCTATTACACAAAGACAAGCCGTACATCAGTCTCATGCAGAAATACCACAAAAGACACACTATCATCAAGTCGACTTCTGTTAATGACTTTCGTAATCAATGGGACACGGATTAGCCCTGCGATAGAATGGCTCTCTGTCCAGGAGATTCCCTGCCCCCGGTGTTTCTCGGTGAAACCGGATCCTCCGTGACCCTGAGCAGGACAAAGCAGTTGATGAAATTAAATGTCCCCATTCCAGCATGCCACTCACACATAGAGAAAAATTGACTTTGACCATCTTAGGCTAGTATCAGTGGAAACAAAGATTAACATTAATGCGGCAACAGGTGAGCATCATTAAAAAAATGAGTTATACACCAGCCCAAAGGACCTGCCCAAATTTGTGTGAGAACATAAAATATAGAACAGAGCACAAAGACAAAACTATCATACCTAAGTTTGGTGGAGCTAGCAGTGGGATACATGCTTTGCATAACTTAGAATACTCCAGTCAGCTAGCCTGAGAATATCTACACAATTGTTCTTTATTGTGTTGGATTTAACAGATATGTTTATTGACAGATCGGACGGGTGTTGTTGGTTTAGTAAACCCTGAAGTTGGCCCAAATCCAAAACATCCTGGAGATCTTACACATTCATCTAAAATGAATAAATCAATGTTTGACATGCAAAGCAAAAGTTCAGTATACATGACGAGCACTCGTGTGCCTTTAAAATAATTAAGATTAATTAATTGTTGCACTCAAGTTCAATTTAGTCATATAAATTGTGCATAAAATACACTGATCAGCCATAACATTAAAACCACCTCCTTGTTTCCACTCTCACTGTCCATTTTATCAGCTCCACTTACCATATAGAAGCATTTGTAGTTCTACAATTACTGACTGTATAGTCTGTTTCTCTACATACTTTGTTAGTCCCTTTCATGCTGTTCTTTAATGGTCAGGACCCCCACAGCACCACCACAGAGCAGGTATTATTTAGGTGGTGGATCATTCTCAGCACTGCAGTGACAATGACATGGTGGTGGTGTGTTAGTGTGTGTTGTGCTGGTATGAGTGGATAAGACACAGCAGCGCTGCTGGAGTTTGTAAATACCATGTCCACTCACTGTCCACTCTATTAGACACTCCTACCTAGTTGGTCCACCTTGTAGATGTAAAGTCAGAGACGATCGCTCATCTACTGCTGCTGTTTGAGTCGGTCATCTTCTAGACCTTCATCAGTGGTCACAGGACGCTGCCCACGGGGCGCTGTTGGCTGGATATTTTTTTGGTCGGTGAAGTATTCTCAGTCCAGCAGGGAGAGTGAGGTGTTTAAAAAATCCAGCAGCGCTGCTGTGTCTTATCCACTCATACAGCACAACACATACTAACATACCACCACCATGTCAGTGTCACTGCAGTGCTGAGAATGATCTACCACCCAAATAATACCTACTCTGTAGTGGTCCTGGGAGAGTCCTGACCATTGAAGAACAGCATGAAAGGCGGCTAACAAAGCATGCAGAGAAACAGATGGACTACAGTCAGTAATTGTAGAACTACAAAGTGCTTCTATATGGTAAGTGGAGCTGATAAAATGGACAGTGAGTGTAGAAACAAGGTGGTTTTACTGTTATGGCTGATCGGTGTATATTAGCATATTTTTATGCCTGAATCCTTTGGAAAAATGTTTTTCCACACATACTCTTGACATAATTAATAGCAAAAAAATACAGCACAGTAATGCAGTATAGTGAGTGAAGTCAAAAGTCCTCCCACACTTTTTAATCTAATGTTTGTATCAAGGATAAGCTTGCTCATTTCAGCATGTCAGGTGGCATGACCCCAACAAAACTATAACAAAATATTTTATTGTAATATTAATGGCATTTTTAAAGAACTACTTTTATCATAAGCAGTGTAGATACTAATAAGATTAGTTTTACACTTGCATTGTTAACTCCAAACTCTAACTTACACTCCCACTGTCAGGTCGAGGCACTGGCATGAGTGGAATGCCAAGGGCACAGTGTGATGCCTCATAGGTGTTAGAGCTCTCTTTATATACACTATATTTATAATAACATGATAAAACAAAATAAGCAAAAATTAAACAAATATCTCCTCAAAAAGAAGGATATGTTACAAGAACAGGTCCTAGCATGTCTTCATTTAGCAACCTACACTACATGAAAAAATGTACTGGGACACACCTCTTAATCATTGAATGCATGTGCTTCATTCAGTCCTATTGCCACATGTGTATAAAATCAAGCACATAGCCATGCGGTCTGCCTTTACAAACATTTGTAAAAGAATAGGTCATTCTAAAGAGCTTATTGAATCTGAGCATGGTTCTGTAATAGGATGCCACCATTACACGTCAGTTTGTGAATTTTTTCCCTCCTAGGTATTCCATGATAAACTGTTACTGCTATTATTGAAAAGTGGAAATATTTAGGAATCTCTGGCATTAACATCAGCACAAGAACTGTGCATGGGGGGAGGTCCTGGTTCGATCCCCAGGTAAGGCGGTCTGGGTCCTTTCTGTGTTGAGTTTGCATGTTCTCCCCGTGTCTGTGTGGGTTTCCTCCAGGTGCTCCGGTGTCCTCCCACAGTCCAAAAACATGCAAGTCAGGTGAATTGGAGACACTAAATTGTCCATGACTGTGTTTGATATGACCTTGTGTGAACTGATGAACCTTGTGTGTAAAGAGTAACTACTGTATCTGTCATGAATGTAACCAAAGTGTAAAACATGATGTTAAAATCCTAATAAACAAACTGTGCACTGGAAGCTTCATGGCATGTGTCTCCATGCTACCTGCAAACCTTACATCTTCTTCTTCTTCTTCTTCTTCCTCAGCCTTTGTCCTGTTCGGTTGCGGGGTCGGCTCTCGGCGGATCATGATCCGCATTGATTTGGCAAAATTTTTACGCCGGATGCCCTTCCTGACACAACCCTCCCTATTTTATCCGGGCTTGGGACCAGCACTACAATGCACTGGTTTGTGCATCTAGTGGCTAGGTATCTAATGGACAATTCAGTGTTTCCAATTAGCCTGGTGGCATGTTTTTGGACTGTGGGAGGAAACCGGATCACCCGGAGGAAACCCACGTGGACACGGGGAAAACATGCAAACTCCGCACAGAAAGGACCCAGACCGCCCCACCTGGGGATCGAACCCAGGACCTTCTTGCTGTGAGGCGACAGTGCTACCCACAAAGCCACTGTGCCACCCTTACCTGCAATCCTTACCTGCAATCCTTACCTGCAATCCTTACATCACATTTACATTTATATTTTCGGCATTTAGCAGATGCTTTTATCCAGAGCGACTATAGTAGACATTACCTTACTCTAGTTTAAGTAGACAAAATCATCACCAAGTACAATGCCAAGCGTTGAATGAAGTGGTTTAAAGCGAGCCACCATTGGACTCTGGAGCAGTGGAAACGTGTTCTGTGTAGAGATGAATCAGGTTTCTGTATCTGGCAGTTTGATGGACAGGTCTGGATTTGGTAAATGCCAGGAAAACTTTACCTGCCTGACGTTGGTGGAGGAGGGATAATGCTATGGGGTTGTTTTTAGTTGTTGGTCTAGGCCTTAGCTTTATTGAAGGGAGATCTTATTTTGGACAGTTGTTTGTCTCCGATTCTGTAGGAACAGTTTGTGGAAGGCGCTTTTCTGTTCCAGCATGTCTGTACACCAGTGCACAAAGCAAGATCTACAAAGGCATGTTGGGTGAGTCGGTATGGAAGAACTTATGGAAGACCGGCCCACACAGAGCCCTGACCTCAACCCCATGGAACACCTTTGGGATGCACTAGAACGGAGATTGTGAGCCAGGCCCTGTTGTGCAAGATCAGAGTCCGACCTCCAAACGCTCTTCTCGACGAATGGCCACAATCCCAACAGACACACAAGCCTTCCCAAACAAGTGGAAGCGTAAAAGTGTTATAGATGCAGGGGGACTGACTGTGTATGAATGCCTTTAGATTTAGAATGGGACGACATAAAAGCTCCTGGTGTAATGTGTAGGTGTCAAAGCACTTTTGTCCATATAGTGTATCAGTTATCAAGTGCTGTTGTGTAGAAGGGAACAATGGTGCATTAACGGAACAAACTGTTTACAGCACTATCTCCTTACACACTGCAGTACATGCATTAAATGTATTATATATGCAACATTACTGTATATCTCAAAGGATCTGGAGGCTTTGAACGACAACTTGATTTCATTTTAGGTAAAATCTTAATGATGTACAGTGTATCACAAAAGTGAGTACACCCCTCACATTTCTGCAAATATTTCATTATATCTTTTCATGGGACAACACTATAGACATGAAACTTGGATATAACTTAGAGTAGTCAGTGTACAGCTTGTATAGCAGTGTAGATTTACTGTCTTCTGAAAATAACTCAACACACAGCCATTAATGTCTAAATAGCTGGCAACATAAGTGAGTACACCCCACAGTGAACATGTCCAAATTGTGCCCAAATGTGTCGTTGTCCCTCCCTGGTGTCATGTGTCAAGGTCCCAGGTGTAAATGGGGAGCAGGGCTGTTAAATTTGGTGTTTTGGGTACAATTCTCTCATACTGGCCACTGGATATTCAACATGGCACCTCAT